>NW_023994478.1:0-150000 GCF_015586225.1 Lucilia sericata
CTTATGAATATGACAGTATATATATACCTATATATATATATCTAATGATTACTGTATCTTATTTTGTATTTATATAAAATTAATTAATCTATTACATAGTTATTAATCTTACATATTTTATTGGCCATGAAGGCTTTCTTTGTATTGATATAATAAATAAAAAAAAAATAATTTCAAAAATTCTGAAATGGACCAACCAAATACCAAACTACTTTTTAAATATTTTTCTGTATAAGCTAAAAATTACGACAACTTTGACACCTATTTCGATAAAAAGTGAAAATAACATGCCTCTCCAACCCACTAAAAATCATTTTGTGGACCAAAAATACTCTACAAAAATTTTAAGATTATTTTTCCCGCAATCAGCACAAAATTGCGGAATTTTGAGGACCATTTCAAAAAAATCGGAGATATTTTATTTTTCAAAAATTATACTGAGATCAGAATTTTCAATCGCTGTAGGGAACTGAGGACCATTCGATTTTTTTATTATTTTCTCGTGTTAGTACATTAATACGCAACGATTGAGAGGTATTCCTACATGAAATTCTTAAAAAGGCTGTTCCTCGGGACACTCTAATGTATATACACAAAAAATTTTATTTATTGTACTTACACTTGTTTTGAAACGATTGTCTTTTGGTGGTATTTTAAGTTAGATTTCCAACCCATGTCATCTCCAATGTTTGTAACAAGTTGGTGTTGGTGTTCTTTGTTTATACTGCAAATTATGAAATATCAAGATTATATTAGTAAAAATTAAACAGCATTCCAGAACGCAGTTTTTTATCTGGCCAGATTTAAACAAAATGTAAATTATTTGATGTGTACAATAATAGATATAATTTGATAATTTATAAAAGTATTTTTTCATGACTTTAACAATCATTATGAAAATCTGGGACAATTATATTAAAAACGATTGGAACATACCTCTTTATTATCATATTTCCATGTGCAGAATTAATCTTTTCTGTCATCATTTTTACGACTGCAATAAATTAAATACGTCAACTTTTAAAACAAAACCATTAAACAATAAGCCAGAATTTGTATATAGGATAACTTTTCTCAATTCTGAAAATAAATAAAAGAAATCAATATTTATGCTTAGTTTTATTTTATTATTATAGCGAATTTCGATTGTGTTCTTTTTGTATTTACCTAAATAGAACTATTTCGTTCTCAGAACTTCTTCAAAACTACCCAGCAAAAACTGAAAAACTACTCACAACGATAGCAACTAATAGGGAGTTAGGTAAGCACTTACTAAGATCGCCTGCAAATAGGAAGTTAAGTAAGTAGTTTGTTTCTGAGACAAAAATTGTCTACGAGGCCTCGAGGTATTCTCGCGAGGATATGTCCACTGCGTCTATTATTAGTTTCGTTAAAAACAAACAATATGTCAAGGCTAAAAAGTAAGTACTTACATAATATATTATTTGTAAGTCATTACTAGAATTCTTAATCCATAATATATTATTTGTAAGTCATTACTAGAATCCTTGTAAGTAATGCAGGCGATATGTAGTAGTCATTGAGAAGTTGTTGAGTAAGTAGAAAACATTGCCATTTTTTTGCTGGCTACTTCTGTGATAGTTTTTACTGTTTATTAGCGTTTGCGTGTTTAAATGCAAGGGATGGATCATTTAACTAATACCCAGTAAAAAATGTTAAGTTGCTCAAGAAGAAGGGATATTTTCATGATTTTTTTAATGCATTTAGGCATTTCAACTGCACCCAATTCACTCATATAACTCTAATACACATAGGAATTATAATACATATTTCACTATAATTTGGTTATATCTTCGGATTTAAAGGAAACGCGCCTTTATACAATAAATATTAAAAATAACATTAATATTATCAGATTTATATTTTATTTGTTAATATTAGTAATATTAAGTCCATTTTAACATCTTACTTAATAACCCAGCAAAAAAATTTTGAAGTTGTTCAAGAAGAAGGGATATTTTCATGATTTCTTTAGTACGTATTCAATTTAATGCGTTCTAAATACATGCCTAAATTCTAATAAATTTTTCATAAGTGAAGGCATGAAAAATTGCACCCAATTCACTCATGTAACTCTACTATAGGAACTGTAATATATCACTATAATTTGGTATACTCTTAGAATTTAAAGGAAACGTGCATTTCATACAACAAATTTAAAAATAACATTAGTTTTATTAGATTTTTGTATTTAATATTTGTTAAATTAGTAATATTAAGTCCATTTTAACATCTTACTTAATAAGAGAAGGAAAAAAAACCAAGTTGACTGACTGATTTTAAATTATAATGGGTATTTTTACTTCAAATGAATTTTAATGCAATTCAAAATTTGTTTTATTTTGTTATCACATTTAATTTTTATCAATATCATGCTAAAATATTAATTTAAATATTAATAATTAATTCGTAATACCTTTAATAATGCATTTTAAAATAAATATAGTGCACCAATGAAAATTCGCTTGAGAATCATCGGATGTTCATTGGTTGTAAGCACTCATTTTAATGCCGAACTATTTTTCCAAATACGAACCCATGCACGCCAATGACACGCTAATGTTAAAATCATGCATGTTTCACCTAAATATGAACCAGTACATTATCAGCTGAACCCATGCATTTACTACTTTTTTTGCACGCCTTTTTTTGCTGGGAAGAGAAGGAAAATACCAAGTTGACTGTCTGACAGATTTTAAAATATTTATAATGGGTATTTTTACTCTGAATAAATTTTTATGCAATTCAAAATCAGTCATTAATGTTTTATTTTGTTATCATATTTAATTTTAATCAATATAATATATTCATGACGAATGACCCAATACTGCTGAATTTGAGTCAACCAGGTGGTTAGATACATATTAACAGAAAATAACAATTTTTGCCAATAGATGCATAAAAAATATCTATTTTCTGAATATACAATTGAAAAACCATTTTTGAGTATCCCTTGTCTCGTTTACTTTGAGTACAGTTGAAATAAATTATTTCACATCATACTAAACTATTTCGCTTTACGAAAGAATTTTTTTATCTTAGACATGGATTATTTTCAGTGCAGGATAGCTCAAGTAAAAAACATTTGTTTTTTAATGATCTTAAGGATCAGTACAAAACAAATAAAAACATAAGTGCACACAAACCGAATCATAAGACGACCCAAAAAATAGTAGGATGACTTTGGTATCCGTAAAATTAATAAAAATGGTGATATTTATGAAAAACGCATTTACACGCTAAATGAATGATATGAAGTACAACATATCGCTAAAAAAATCACTTTTTTAAATTCGGAAGTGTTTGGGCTATAATTGACCTTATTCGAAAAATTGACGATATAGATTTCATAATAAAATAAAAGGTTAAAGTTAGCCCTCTAAAATTTTAAAAATGTTAAATAGGGCCGTTTGTGTTTTAGGATATATACAGATATATCGACTCTCCTTCCGAAATTCACTTTAATTTTGTGAGATATGATTTGATGGTGGGTATATAAGATTTGACATAACGATATATAATAATATATTTTAAGGTGTATTTTTATTTCATAATAACGGGGAGTAATATTCAACATTATCTTAGAAAACTTAAATTTCTAGCAGAGCTTAAAGGTGTTAATTGCAATCATTCATGAGAATTTTTAATTTTTATACTACAAATCTATTCTAAGACTATGTCTAAATCCCAAAACTAAAAAGTTTGAAATAAACTTTTTTTCTTTGATTTAATATATCTAAATGTTATTTAATTATATATGTATTTACATTAATACAAAAAAGCCTTCATGAACAATAATACTTTATTGTAACATAATTAAATCTTTAAGTAAAAAATATTTTTATATTCAAAAATAACAATCAAAACATTATCCAATCTTTATAATTTCAAATAAAGAGGTACCATTAAAGAACTATTTCTCAAATCTCTAGAATAGAAATGTAATAGGTATATTTTGAAAATCTCCAATAAGAAAATGGATATAAAAAACACTTCCCGTTTCGCTGAACAATTTCTAAGAAACTTGAGAAAGTACATACATCGTATTTCAAATAAATCTTACATTAACGTTAAAAACGATTAATCTCTAATTGTTAATCTCCAAATTTACGAGCCGTTACAATACATTATAACATTATCCTACCATCCTTAATACATTTTAGAACCTGTTATAACAATTCTTTTATTAAGATAATAAATTTTTACTTATAATCATAAAATTTTAAATATAAATTGTAAACGGACGATCAGCTAATATTACCAGTAAAGATAATTTGTCTGCTTTTACCTTTTCAGTAGGACTGAGAATACAAAAAGGACAATGCAACATACACTTCTCATTTTGTACATTATGTAGCCATATATCGTTTATATTTATCTTCAATGCCGCATTTTACCAATTGATAGAAATAATTAAATTATTTTTACATTAACTTGTATTAAAAATTTATAATTTGTTTAAAAATATAACAGCTACAAATTTACGCATTAAAACAATCATATTTATTTGTAGAGAAAAATAGGATTTAAAAAAGATTGCGGACGTCTCAATAAGTGAAATTATAAATGAAATAATTATGTATTGTATCAAAAAACAACTATTGTATTGTCGATAGAATTATTTTCATATTTATACTCGGCATTTAATTTTTGTAACAAATATTTTTATTTATTTGTAAATGTGACATTTGTTATAAATCGTTTTAGTTTTTCATCTTTGTTTTTTCACTATAATATTGAATTTTCAGTATTTTAGTTACTTTCACTGTGTCGGCATAATTTAGAAAAACAACACCATAAACATTCACAATTGCATTCGTACAATTGGACTCTTTCTTACATTCATTAATTTTACTACAAATTTTGACCAAATTTTTCTAATGTTATATTTAGAATCACTAAAAATATATTTAAAATTGTTTGAAGTCAATACATACCTAATATTTTTAGATTTTGTTTACTATGCTGTTTTATTATAAAAAGACAATATAAAAAATCCACGAATCCGATGTGTTCTCTTCTAAATGACTTAAATAAAAATCAGTTGTGCCAACCATGACTTTTTTGCATACAACTTACAGCCAGTGATGCTAATATGATTTTATATTCCATAGTACAAGTACAACGAATATAGTCACTATACAGTGATTCATATATTCTGCGCTGGTAACAGAGAGGAAATTGCATTAAGAAGTGCAAACTAACCATCTTCCAAACATCGATAATATGAAAAAAATTTTGGTTTCCTTACGTTTGAATACATAGGTATGTAGTGTATATATATATATATATATATATATATATATATATATATATATATTGTTTACTGAACACAGCTAGCACTAAGAGTAATGTCAGAACCAAAAAATAAATCTACACAAAATAATAATTTTTTGTTTAGACGATAATAAAATGTTTTAGTTTCATAAATAATATTTTCAAAATCTTCAATTAAGTGTTATTTAATTGAATTTCTTTATTTTTAAAAGTAATTTTTTTAATCGAAAAACCATTTCAAAGCAAAAAACACGATAATTTAATATGTGAAGGGTTGTGTTTAAACTCATTTGTCCATTTCACAAGCCTCGTGTATCTACGCATCGTGTTTATTTTTGTATTAGTTTACACTTGTGTATAAATGTTGTTGGTAATTTAAATTAAAAAAGCTCGTATAACTTTAAGTTTGTTTTTCATATGTTTATTTATTTCGTATTCAGTGTCAAACTATCATTCTCATGTGAATGCCAAATTTTAAAGAAGATAAAACAGAAGAAGAATAATTTCATAAAGTAAACATTTAAAAAAAGCTTTAAAGTGAAAAAAAATATAAAGACCAGTTGTGAATTGGACAATTGTGTTTTTGCAAAACATGTTAAAAACATTAATATGTGAACATAGAATTAGAGTTCAATATTCGCCTTTGCCGAATCTTGTATACCCTTTACAAAGGCGAATTCATATAAGGTGGTGTTATTCAATCAGCTGATATTTTTTTCTTAAATTGCCTGGTTTACGTAGCTGTCAAAGTTTGTTATTGTTTACATTTTTATATTTAAAAAATGTCCGTTAAACGGAGAAAAACTTCGATAATAATTTGAATTATTTATGTAAAAAATCTGAAAATACCAAGCATCTCGTAAACAAATATCATTTTATTTAAATAATGGCTTAATTGGTATGTATACAAATATGTTATTTAAGAAAATATCTTTTTCTATTAAATGTTAACATATTACACAATATTGTTTTATATTTTATATTGAAATTGTGTAGATAACGTGATTAACAAAACACTTAATATTAAGAAACGCTTATGAAGTATATACCCGGCTGGCGCCAGCTGACTTCTACGTTATGGCTTAATTTTGAAATCTATTAAATATTAACAAATTAAACAATATTGTTTTATATATACTCTTATATATTATTATTATTATTATTATTATTATTATTATTATTCACAAACAACATTTTTTTATAAACGGTTTATAAATTAGATTTTGTATGGAAATTTTATTTTATAAACCTTTTATAAAATAAAAATGTTGTTTGTGAATAAGGGGTATGTAGATAAGAGATTAACTAAAAAAAGTCTGTTCCGGAACGCTTTATATAACAAAACCCATATGAGGTATTTACACGACCGTCGGCTGCTACATTATGGCCAAATATTGAAAATTACTCCGACGGAGTAAAATTATCCATTCGCAACAAAAATTCATTTATTCGTAATATTATTTTTTCATGAATATATACTTTTTCATGTTTATTTTTCACAAAAAATTAAGTTTTACTTAACTTCATGCACTTACTTAAATTTTGCAAATTAAACTGCCGGAATAGAATTTTTCGTTTGAAACAAACATTATTCAATTCAGAATATATTTTCTTCACAATTTAATATCTTAATAAAATATAAAAATTTTACAAACATTTTTCATAAAATGAATTCGCCGTACATATGTTTTTTGACATTTACGTAAACCAAATGCAAAAACAAAATACATGTAAAATGTTGTTGTTGCAGAACTGCCACCACCTTATCTGAATTCGCCTGCCCTTTACCATAGTAGTAGCACAAAGTATACAGAGGTGTCACTTTGACATTTAAAAAAGTCTAAAATCAGCTTTTGTTTGATTTTGAAATTGTTTGGTGAGAAGAGGTATATAAAATACAGCTAAAAAAATTATTGAATTCGTTTTGTGCGAAAGAGAGGGAAATAGTTTTTTGCTCGTGACGCCTCTGTATACCCTGTGGTAGTAGTAGCAGTAATTTTTTTTATTGCGACTTATTTCATTTTTGACACTACAAAATCTTATAAGAGTAAAGATATATGTATGTAACAAGGTTTCTTAGAACTATATTCGTCTTATTCTAATACACGGTGAATTGAAATGGCTACTAGCCTGCAAAATGGATGGAAGATGTAACACTATGTGTACATTATATTTTTATGAAATGTCAATGCTTGCTCGCGGCATTTATGTGACTAACAGAGCTATGTCTGTTAAAAATAAATAAACAATACAATAATCAAAACTAATATATACAATACAAACAATACTGTCAAGTAACGTTAACACAACAGTGAAATTGAACAAATCAAAATTTACAGTTAACAGAACGTTAAACCAATTAAAACCGAAAGGTTTCCAGATCGTGATCACAAATTAATATAATTATTTGAAAGGAGTTCATCTCGCAGAGATAGATATAAAATCGGACTCTATCTGATTTCAATAAACCATCCATAAAGCAGTTTAGAAATCAATAAGTAGAATTTTCTGTGAAAATAATACAATTCACCACCCGTAACCTTAAAAAATGGTATTAAATTCTAGTAAACAAAGTATATAAAATATCACATACAGTGAATCAACTAAGTTTTTTACCTACCCTTTTTTAAGAGAATTTTGTTTTTTGTTCATAAATAAAATTCCAAAAAACAGGTAAAAAGTAAATTTATGGTTTCCAATTGAAAATAGAGATTGTGCAGAATGGGAAAACCAAGAAAAAAATATTAAAATAATAATTTTGGTGCATTTGTTGTTGCATTTTATTATTTTTCATCATAATTTGCACGTCAATAAAGTATTTTGCATATTGAAATTTCCAGTTAATTTCGTTGGGTTTTTCAAATTATTTTTTAATTGCTTTTTGGAATTTATTGTTTTATTGTTAAAAGGACACGTGTTAAGTATTTTTCAATTGTAATTTTCAAAAATCATATCCTCATTGTGTGAAACTGTGTAGTTATTTGCGTTAAAAATGTTTAAAAGGAAATAATGAGGCAATTCCAATATAAAAATCTAGTTTAGATTTTTAGGACAAGTATAAATCAATGAAATTCAATTATGAGAAGGTTAATCAATCATTAAAAAAAATATAAAATATAGAAATTGATGAAATAACACAAAGAATTATTAAAAAAACGCACTGAGTTGTCATTCAAAATCTTTAACTGACAAAGGAGAGCGACTTGTATTCAAGCAAAAACCATTGAAGTCCTCATTTATCTTCTCCAAAGTCCATATACGAACTTAAAAGAACACTATGTTTAAATTTAGACCTCTAAACAGACCTTAGGTTGCTTCGAAACAATATAAAGTGAACTATCGTGTGGTACGGGAAAAAAACTTAATTTAGATATTTACAAATAGAGGCGGTTCTCATCACCTAAGATCTAAAAAAGCAATATTTTTCAACTAATACATACACTTATATATAGTTAGAACCCAAATCAAGAATAACTATCCAAATCCAACTACGCCTACTGTATTTTATTCATAAAATAATGCATTCAAAATATGAGGTAGAATATCAAGATTCTAGCATGTAATAGTTCTATAGTGGTATACGGTGATATCCCCATACTTAGAGTGGCTAGGATGGTACTTAGTGTTAGCTTTATTGAATAAGAATCAATATTACACAATTCTAAATGAAATTCACACAGTACTCCCCAAATAGATGGGGTTTCCGTAATGTAGTTTTTGTTTGTCAATACAATATGACCAAAAACCCAGATTATTTTTGTTATAATCTATAGATTTATACCCCACTAAAATTTTTTTCTAGGTCCAAATCCATTGATTTCCTAATATATCATGTATCCAATTCAAAATTACTTATTATTTTCGAAATTAAATCAAAGAAACGATAGATTTCATGTTAAGTCAAATATTGAGAAATTCTTATAGGTATATAGGATAGTAAATCGGTTAAGAAATGTCCAAACTTAGTCGTTCCACTGCTAAAATATCTAAAAAATGTTATTCTAATACATAGGAGAAATAAAAATATTAAATTTTATAAAATAATGCAGCAATATTAAAAAAATGAACAAAAAACCTAAAAAAGCAAAATACTTTATTGACCTTAAAAATTAACAATACGTTCACATTTGATCAAAAATCGCGTTAATTAATATCACGATTTTACTTTTATGGTATTTTATTAAAATATAAGATATTCTTTAAAAATACAACAAACAAATTGCTTTATTTTGCTAAAAATAATTGTTTAGATAAAGTTTTTTCTTAAAATTTATAAAATTTTACATAGGCAAATTACTTAATTGATTCACTGTATATGTATGTATAAATATCACAGATAAATTCGAAAAAAGTGTATATAAAATATCAGCCCCTGTGTGTCCCCTGGTCGGATTTCTTGAAGAAATCTGGCAGTTCGTAGGTGGCGTCGTCCAAGATAATATTCTCATTGAGTGTTCCAACAGGAGATAGATAATAGGAGTTATGCCAGCTGATATCCCTTTGTGCCGCAAAAATCTCGTTCATTAGATGGTTCTCATGATCAGCGAGACGGTCCACAAACTTCCTTTGTAGAGCTAGAGCATACTTGCAAAATGGAGTCACAGAAGCAGTCTCATAGATGAATGAGTTGGAAAATCTTTCCGTATGTTTTTTAAAGTCGCGGTTTATACATTTACGTAAAATATTTCTTTCCAGATGGAAAACCATATTGGAAAAGCATATGTTAAGACGGATCTTATTGCCACTTTGTACAGGAGGAGTTTAGTATTTTTGGGAAAATATGTACTATTCAGCAACCTAGAGAACATCGAAGCAATGCGTTTAGTTTTCGTCAGAAGTGTTCGTCCATGGCAGTTAAACTTAAAAAGTTTGTTGAAATCAGTGATGCCAGGAGATTTTTTCAGAAATCCCTACGCTTATGAGAAAAAATCCCTTTTTTCCCTACACCCACTTTTTATTTTCCCTACATTTTTCCCTACACTACTTTTTCCATTTTTTTTCAAAGTTTATCTTAAAAAAATACAAAAATAACATCAAAAACTAAAATATTAGCTCCGTTTTATAATATACATATATGTATGTATTTTTTTTAATTTTTAGGAATGAAAATTTCTAGAATTTAAATTTTAATTTTTTTCTTTCAATTTACATCATACAAATCTTCCAACCCTGACTCTTCAGTTAAGATAAAAAAAAAACAATTGAAAGATTTATGGCAGTATATCGAATCGTGATAGAAATTTATTTTATGTGCCTGCAACAAAAAATTTTCATAAAATAATTATTTTAAATAAGGTTTACTTTTGCGTTTACTTTTTGCGGTTTACTTTTATAAATTTTCAGAAACATTAAATTCATTTTTTCAATCCTGAGTTACTGCATTAAGCCCCCCGACTACTCTATCTATAAGGAGTCAGAATATATCGCCCTACAGGATTGGCATAATCCAAAAAGTCGTTTCAAGAAAAATGGATATGAAGATTTAATGACATTTAACTATTTTTTTAATAACTTTTAAACAAATCAAGGGGTTTTAAAAATCCAGATTCAGATAGTTGAGGTTAATATGTTTCTCATCTAAATTGAAATTAAATTTTTAGTTGTCAAATATTCACAAAAACGTGGGTTTTAGTTTTTACGTTTACAAAAAATCGATTTCACATCGAAAATAATAGACATATTTGAAATTTCATAAATCTATATGAAAGATTTTAGTATGTCGCATGTTTTGAAGACCTTAGTTCAAGAAAGCCGAATTTTGGATTATGCCAGTCTTGTAGCGATATGTAGGTACAAATATTGTAGAAATTACAAGCGGAATTTTACTAACGATACACTTAAACTGATTTCATTTTTAATTTAAAAGTTTAATACATGAAAGAGTATATTTTTAGTTGTTAAAAACTATGAAATTGAAAAAATCCCTACAATTTGACAATAGTAAGAAATCTTTCCCTGTTTCCCTACACGTGAAATTTTTGAAAAAAATCCCTACAAAAAGGGAAAAATCCCTACACTTGGCATCACTGGTTGAAATTAACTCCAAGGTATGTTATATTGTCTTTTATTGGGATTTCTATCCCATTTAGTGTGAGAAAATAATTCGGTAACTTCTAAACGGTTTAATCCGATTTTAATGAAATTTGGTATGCACAAAGAGGAGGTGTTGTCGAGTTAGGTTTTGAATTTGGACCTTATAGGCCAACCAGGGGCCCGGCGGGGGTCCTCAAATTAGCAGGACCCCGGCTATGTTAAATTTTTAAAACGATCCTATTTCTTCATTTGAGTTCCGTATATAGAATCTCCTCATCAAGCACTATAAAAATGTCGTCGTAGCAGTAAATTATCTCTTATAGTTTAGGAGATATTCGCATTTGAAAATTAAAATTTTAAAATTTTTATCGTCCTTACTTTAGTTTTTTTGATAATAGTGGGTCCAAATATTCCCGATTTTCGCCATTTTTTTTTCATTCGCTTAACAACAAGTTTATATATCAAGCAGTGAAAGAATTATGTAAAAATCATGACTGAGTCCAAAGTTATAGGCATTTTAATTTAAAAAATTAAAAAAAGGCGATTTTTTGTCATTTTTTTGGGAAAAAAGTATCTTTTTCTTTTTAAGTTATCTAAAAGTTTCTAAGAAGATGTATATAGAATTTATACTTTTTGGAAAGCTGACTTTACATAAAATACGATAAATGAAACAAAACTTAAAAAATTTTTGATACCGAGGGGACCAGGTCCATCCAAAAAAACCCAATTTTTTATGGAAAATTAAATTTGAGCAAAAATTCTCAAATCGCATAGTCGATATCAAATTATAGTGACCTGTTTTATATGACCCAATATGTTTCTTAATCATTTGGTAACGGGTTTCGATAACCCCGCCCCTGGTATGGATATAATAGGCAAAAAATCATAAACCCCATTTTTAGGATTTTTTAAAACTTTTTTGGGTATTCCGGGATTTCTAATAAGAAAATTCAAAATGTTTATTTAATTTTGGATTTTGAGTAAAAAAATCTACCAAACTGTAAAATTTCATCAAAAAATATTCATAAATAAAATTTTATTACAATTTGAAAAATTTGTATCTTCGCAAAAACTGAAAAAAAAATTTTGAATTTTCTTATTAGAAATCCCGGAATTCCCAAAAAAGTTTTAAAAAATCCCAAAAATGGGGTTTTTTGGTTTTTGCCTATTATATCCATACCAGGGGCGGGGTTATCGAAACCCGTTACAAAATGATTAAGAACATATTGGGTCATATAAAACAGGTCACTATAATTTGATATCGACTATGCGATTTGAGAATTTTTGCTCAAAATTGAATTTTCCATAAAAAATAGGGTTTTCTTGGATGGACCTGGTCCCCTCGGTATCAAAAATTTTTAGGTTTTGTTTCATTTATCGTATTTTATGTAAAGTCAGCTTTCCAAAAAGTATAAATTCTATATACATCTTCTTAGAAACTTTTTAGATAACTTAAAAAAAAAAGATACTTTTTTCCCAAAAAAATGACAAAAAATCGCCTTTTTTTAATTTTTTAAATTAAAATGCCTGTAACTTTGGACTCAGTCATGATTTTTACATAATTCTTTCACTGCTTGATATATAAACTTGTTTGTTAAGCGAATGAAAAAAATGGCGAAAATCGGGAATATTTGGACCCGCTATTATCAAAAAAAAACTAAAGTAAGAACGGTAAAAATTTTAAAATTTTAATTTTCAAATGCGAATATCTCCTAAACTAATAAGAGATAATTTACTGCTATCGGAACTCAAATGAAGAAATAGGATCGTTTTAAAAATTTAACATAGCCGAGGTCTGCTAATTTGAGGACCCCCCGCCGGGCCCCTGGTTGGCCTATAAGGTCCAAATTCAAAACCTAAACTCGACAACACCTCCTCTTTGTGCATACCGTTTTAGCAGTTACCGAATTATTTCCCTCTTTTTTTCCTATCCACTGTGCAGAGTACAGCATCTTTTCCTCAGATTCACAGTTACATCATCTGGAATTTCATTAGGGCGTGTTGAGTGGAATGAGTGGCGTTTAAACCCAAATTGATATGATGGAATGGGCTCGATCAGAAATTCATTTTCAAGTTTTGATTTGATTACCTGTTCAAGCAGTTTGACAATGTTTGACAGTAGTGAAATTGGACGGAAGTCCTCAGCTCTATTACAACTGCCTTTCTTCTTGATTGGCAAAATTTTCGCCATTTTCTATGCCCGTGGAAAGTAGCAATTATTGAGGCAGTTGTTGAAGAGAATAGTCAAAAGCTCTATATTTATGTCAGGGAATTTTTTATCAAGAAATTTGAAATGCCGTCGAGGCCACTGGGATTTTTTGTTTTTATGTTCGATATGATCGATTTAATGTTGTGGACATTTGTAAATGGTACGCATCCTCTTGTCTAGAGAGTTGAACTCACTGTTGAAAGAATATATATGGTGTGATATATTCTCAATATGCGAGCCTACACGATGAGCAAGATCGGCCACCGGATTAACAGGAAGTTTTTTTCGTATATATGTTGGAATAGTATTCCTTAAAATACGCAGAACATGTATCACTGTTGATTACCGTAACGTTGTCAATACAGATATTGTGGCAAAAAGGTGATTTATGTTTCCCAACAATATTATATACCTGTTTAAAAGCATGAGGTCCAGGTTTGATATGTTTTAGTTTGTTGTAAAAAATGTCTGCTTGCTCCATATTAACAAGATCCTTTATAATTATTTTAAGCAACTGTATTTGCTTAGAAAGTATATTTATTCGTTACTCAGTCTATTTCCATAGCGATGATATATTTTCTTCAATTCCCTTTGCCATCTATATTTAATCTTATAAAAATTTTTAATTTTGTCGAATATAAAAATTTGCCGTTCTTAATTTCTACTTTCGTTGTATGTAGATCATGAGAAGACTTGAAACATTCATTAAATCTACTATAATTTGTTCAATTTCAGTGTTTTCCAAATTTCTGTTATTCGGTGGCATTAAATATTAGAACTGATAGTTAAGTCCAGTTGAAAACGTTTCCAATCGGTGTTCTTGTAGGAAGCATTCATATTAATTTCCAATTTCAATGGAAAATGATCCGAGAACGTCGGGAGGGATGAGATCTTGTAGTTGGGGGTGTCATTATTCATCAAGGAAGTGCTTATAAGGTAATGATCTAGAAATGAATTTGCGCTTGAAAATGACGGGGTTGTTATGACAAATCCCTTGTGATATCCAACGAATGGTCTTCAAGCCAGTTCTGTAAAAATACTTAGGTCGTCGATACCAACTCTTTGTATGAGATGTTATTTTTAAGTGCAATGGGCTACTCCAATGGGGGGAGTTATCATAAATAAAGTTGTAGTTATTCAAGAAAACTTTTTTTTGTCTACGGAGATGGCATTCTTGTAGAAAACAGATATCTATTTTGTTGCTGTTAAGGGAGTTAGTGAGATCTATTTGACGACTTCTCTCTAAGAGAGATCTGACGTTAAATGTTAAAAATTGATGATTCTATGGCCCATGAACTTGTTGAACTTTTTTAAAAAGGCGCAGGAACTCCCTTCGGCTTCTACTTTTGGCCTATTTTTGTACACGTTCATGAAGTTATTGAGTTTCTTGTTCTAGAGTTAGTGCTTCTGCTCGAGAAAAAATTCAGCAAGTTTTAAAAATGTTTCAACAATTGACGGTTTGAACAGGTTTGTTGTCCGCAGTGGCTTATGAAAAAAGCTTGCAAATGATTTGGCTGGATTAACTGCTGATGAAATATATTTGTTGACGTTGCTGCTAGCAGCACTTTTAATTTCTTGAGCCTCACGTAGGCATTGTTTTTTTCTCGACACATAATTTTTGTAGAATGTGCAGCCTCGCCAATTTTTGGGTTTGAGTTGTCGTTTTTATTCCGGTTACATTCACCAGGCAGATGATGTTGGTCGCATTTCACACATTTATAGTCTGAATTACAATTTTTTGCCATATGACCCCAATGTTGACATCGTCTACACTGTATTTCTCTATTTTTCTTTGGCCTTTCCCAGACAACTGCCTGGCTAAGTACGAATTTTACGTGCGATATGTCGCTCAAGTTCTTGCCGGGGTGCAAAGTTACAAGAAAAAGACCTGTGTCACAATTGTTTTTCATAGAGTATGGGGTTGTAAATTTCGTAACCTTTGAGATTACATCGGGAGTTATCCCATCCAGGTGTGATTTTAGTTCCTCGATGTCAGTGCCGTGATATTGGCCACGTAGAACTAACGAGATTTGCTTCAGTTCTCTAGGAGTGAATGAATAGGAGTTTATCCTCTTCTCCTTAAGTACCGCCATCATTTCCGTATGGACAGTGGCGTCTGAAAGATAAAGTTTGCATTTATTTCTGTTAACATTCTTTATTTTAAAATTTATCTTGGGTGATTTCGCCTCCAGTTGGCTCACCAGATGTTGTACATTAATATTGTACAAAAATATAGGGGGGCAGAATTTGTTACCAGTTGGTGTCGTTGAAGTGGAATTAGTTGGCTTGTTAACAGTGCCGTAATTCCTTGCAGTGCCGGCGGAGTCATCATTACTCTCTATGTCAAGGTCAGCTAGGAGACTTAATCTGTTGCTGCTAATGTTTTTGGGGTTTGATATGCTTTTACGTCTCCTCTTGGAATTTTGCTGTTCAACCTTGTTGTCAGTAACTTGTTTTTGAGACGCAACGTCGTCAATATCCTGGCAATCCATATGAACATATATACATAAAATCCAAGGAAAATTGTATCCCACGTATTCAGCACTAAAGACTGAGTGTTCTTAATCCTCCAAGAATTAATGTTGTATAATTTCCCAAAAATATATTATATGAAAAGGTTATTTTTCCTTTATCAATCCAACAAGAAAAAGCTTGTGCCAAAAATATTTGTAGGGATCGCCCTTTACCATTGTGCAGAGGAGCTCAAGATTGCCATTTCATAGCACGCGTGATAGGGTAAGAAAATTCTGATGACGCTAAGTTGATACACATACACTATAGGTTTAATTCTTCTCTTTTTTCTAATGAGCAATATCAGTTGGTTTGCTCTAAACTTGAAAAACAAAATCAAATCAGTTGCTGATCAGCACTTGTTGAAGCAATGTCTGTGCGCGACGTTTTTAAAATACACACATAAATACAACAACAAAATTTTGAGAAAGCCGAATTAATGTAGGAGAATATGAGAGAACAGTTGATAGTTTTTATATATAGACTTTGATATACGCTGGCTGTCAAAATCCACAATAATATTTGACAATCAGCATATAATTTATAGTTTGTAGTCATTTTATTAGTATACTTTTATTTTGAATTGAATTCTGTTCTCTGCTGCTTTACCAACACAAATAAAACTATGTTATTCTAAGTTAGTATGTGTTTGAGCACCACTGCCATAGTGTGTTTAAAACAGACGTCGGCGCTAGTATTGCTCTGACAACGAAGATTTTCGACAAATTATATGTACACAACACGATCGCAGACAAGGCGAATTCAGATTCAGGTGGTGGCAGTTCTGCAACAACAACATTTTACATGTATTTTGTTTTTGCATTTGGTTTACGTAGATGTCAGAAACCATAAGTACGGCGAATTCATTTGATGAAAAATATATTCTGAATTGAATAATGTTTGTTTCACAAACGAAAAAGTCTATTCCGGCAGATTAATTTGCAAAATTTAGAGTGATTGCCTGAAGTTAAGTAAAACTTATTTTTTTTTTGTGAAAAATAAATATAAAAAGTACATATTCACGAACAAATATATATAACGATTGAATGAATCTTTGTTGCGAATGGATAATTCTACTCCGGCGGAGTAATTTTCAATATTTGGCCATAATGTAGCAGACGCCGGCCGGGTAATACCTCATATGGGTTTTGTTATATAAAGCGTTCCGGAACAGACTTTTTTTAGTTAATCACTTTTCTACATAGTGTATATATTAAACAATATTGTTTAATTTGTTAACATTTAATAGATTTCATTTTACATGTATTTTGTTTTTGCATTTGGTTTACGTAGATGTCAAAAACCATAAGTACGGCGAATTTATTTCATGAAAATTTTTGTAAAATTTTTATATTTTATTAAAAATAAAGATAAAGATATTAAAAATTTGTGAAGAAAATATATTCTGAAAATAAACATAAAAAAGTACATATTAACGAAAAAAATATATATAACGAATGAATGAATCTTTGTTGCGAATGGATAATTCTACTCCGGCGGAGTAATTTTCAATATTTGGCCATAATGTAGCAGACGCCGGCCGGGTAAATACCTCATATGGGTTTTGTTATATAAAGCGTTCCGGAACAGACTTTTTTAGTTAATCACTTTATCACATAGTGTATATATAAAACAATATTGTTTAATTTGTTAACATTTAATAGATTTCAAAATTAAGCCATATGTAAAAGTAAGCTGACGCTGTTCGGCGAAATTCTTCATATGTGTTTCTTTATATAAAGTGTTCCGGAAGAGATTTTTTTTAGTTAATCACGTTATCTTACACAATGTTAATATAAAATATATAACAATATTGTTTAATATGTTAACATTTAATAGAAAAAAAATAGTTTTCCTAAATAACAATTTGGTATACATACCAATTATGCCATTATTTAAATAAAATGATATTTGTTTACGAGATGATTGGTATTTTTAGATTTTTTACATAAATAATTCAAATATTAACGAAGTTTTTTTTCGTTTAAACGAAAATTTTTAAATATAAAAATGTAAACAATAACAACTTTGACAGCTACGTAAACCAGGCGAATTAAGAAAAAAATTATCAGCTGATTGAATAACACCACCTTATCTGAATTCGCCTTGGCTAGAACAAAAAGTAATGTCAAAAATAAAGACGTGCAGTATTACACCACAAAGTATTTGTAAAACAAAAACACCATGGTGAGTACCTAATACTATAAATATAAATGAGAGAATGAGTGTAACTGATATTGTATGCTTTTGCTTGTGCTCATCCACTCTATCCACAAAAACAATACCAGTCAAAGTATATTAATAAAGTAGCATCACTTGAACAGCTGACTATTTTTTTAAACTAGATAAATGAAGCAAGTTGTCAAAGTTTGTTTTGAAAATTGTTAACATTGTTTACGTCGCCATTTTTAAATTGTGTTTTGCTATTTGTTAAAATTTGTGAAAAGTAGAAAAAGTTAATTAAAAGTGGTTTTAAAGTAGTTTAAAAGTGTAATAAATTGTATAATATATAATAATATAATTAAATAGTTAATATTTTTAACTTAAAAGTAATATTTTTTATTTATGTTTTGTTCACATTGTAGTTCCAGGAAATTTTATTTGACACAATCTTAAATTATTCCAAAAACAAAATACATGTGGTTGTTGTAGATGTTGTTGTACAACAAGAGATGTCGCTACTTTATTAATATACTTTGATACCAGTTGCTTATGGTTTTGAGTTGAATACTGTATTGTATTTGTTTCTTGCTCTCAAATAACTGTTGTACTACAAATATTTTTGACTATTTATTGTTACTTATAGTAATACAAAGAATCTATATTGATGCAGTATGTTTATTTATATTAAATAAAATTTTTTCAAAACAAAAGAAAAATATGTGATACATGAATAATAAATTAGTGAATATTTTTATATTTATTTTTAATTTTTTTATTTATTTATATTTTTATATTTTTAGTTCTAGTTCAGTTTTTAGTTTTTTATTTAATATTTATTTAAACTGAAAAACGATTTCAATTACCAAAACCTCGTTTTCAATTATTTTATTTATTGAAGTTTCATTTTTGATTGATTTCATACACAAAATTTTTATTTGTTTCTAATTTGTTGTTGTTAAATACGTATTTGATTATACATTTTTATGATTCAAATACAAAATGAACTGAACCATTTTAAAATTTTCGATTAATCGTTTAACTGAATTTTTTAAAATCAGTATTTTCTGGTAATAATTCAACATTTTCTGAAAATAATTCTAGTGAACTATTGAGGATATTGAAATTAAATTTTACATAAATATTTTAGGTGGTCTCTAGAGTTATATTTTTTAATCGACATAAAATCAATAATTAATGAAAAGAAAATATATAGATATTCCTTATCATCATTTATTTGATAAAAAAATTAAAATACAACATTTAAAAGAACATTTTTTTTTTAATTTTGAAAAATGTCTCTCAAAAAATCTCAAAAAAAGTCTAAGCCTAATATCTGACCTAAAGAAAAGTGTAACTAGAAACAGCTTTTTGTGATTTAAAGTGGGCACAAGTCTCAAATGATGTGTATTGTCGTAGTGAACTCGAAAAAAAAAATAATTTTCACACCTATTGAAAATAATGATCTCAGTACAAATTGTAAAAAAAGTTTCCTAAATTTTTTAGAAAAAATAATCATAAAACTGTTTGAAGTACTTTTATTCCACAGAATTACTTTTAGTGCTTCAGAATTCCTACATAAATTAAAAAAGTCATTAAGTAAAACGCTAAATATTTTTGTAAACTTTTCTTAAAATTACGATAATTTTTACATATTTAGAAAAATTTCAAAATCTTTGTGTCCTGTGTAATGCGCTAAATAAAAGTCTTTTTGCGGACCAAAAATTTTCTTACAAATTTTACAATTTAGGGAATATTTGAGATGAATTTCGACAAAATTTAAAAACTTATTTTTTTTCAAATTGTACTGAGATCAGGATTTTCAATTAGGAAACTAAGGACCCTTTCAAAAGTTTTGTTTTGTATTTTTCCATTAAAATGTTTTTTTTTTTTAATTCGGATCATAAATGCATTTTTATTGATTTTAAAAAAATTGAGTCGAGGTGACTAATTTTAAGCTCTAACTGTGTTAAATTTTGCTACGATATCTCCTGTAGATCACGAGATACCGAATATACATTTTAAAATAATAAAAAAATATTTCTAAACAACTGTGTTTTTATGCGCTGCAGCATACAATAAGTTATTTGTTGTACAACCATCATTATCTATTTTATTTGTTTGCTAAAGTATAGCAAAACAAGTATGTTACTCTTATTCTCTCTGTACTCACTCACACTACCTATGTTTGAAAAAATACAATATCAACTTGTACCAGAACTAGTCAACTACTCATCAATACGCACTCACAGTAGGAGACACTACAAAACTTGTGCAAACAGTTGTAACTGTGCGCGTCTTTAGTCAAAAATAAAAATTGAAATTACAAAAAATATTAATATTGTTGTTGAAAAGATTTTAATTTTTTTTTTAATTTAATAAATAATTGTGTTTAAATATTAACTTTAGTGTAATTTAAGTGAAAATCATAATTTTTAAAACAAAATGTTTAAGACGGAAAAACATTTCAAAGCAAAAAAACACGGTAATTTAATATGTGAACGGTTGTGTTTAAACTCAAAACACCAAAAACACGTTAAAAACATGGATATGTGAACATAGTATAACACATGCAATGTTTCATATATATCAGACGATATGTGCAACTTTTACAGATGGAAATTTTGACAGTACATATGTAAAATACACATCGTGTAAAAATACCGTAAACAAAACAGATGTTTTGTTTTGAAATTAAATTTTTTGAAAAAATAAATTAAAGAAAATGAATAAAGAACATGAAAAAGTACATATTTTTAATTTTTAATAAACTAATTTATAATTTTAACAATTTTTACACATTAAAAAGACAGCTTTGATTACATTTATAGGTTAAATCATACGGAAAAACGCAGGCAGGTGCTATAGAAAAAATTAGGAATCGTAAGTAAAATAAAAATTTTGACATACATTCGGAAATACATATTGTTAAAAATAATGACAGTACATACATTTGTAAAATACATGTCGTCTAATACAACCTTAAGCTCAGTGAAAACACCTTGAGGAGGTTTAAACAAATCTAGTAGATTTCAAGGCAGTGAAAACATAGTATAAGACCGTATTGGATTATAAGAAAGCTTTAACTAAATACTCTCCCAGAGGTAAGGTTTACAACATATGGGACATTCGGGAGTAGTCGGCAACGAAAAAACATTCGCTCTTTCTTTTTAGCTTTAAAGGGAAGGGAGCTCGATATAGTTAACAGGTTTCGAATACTTTTGTTTGCTTTGTATTCAAAGATTACTTAAATTAAATTTTGAAATAAATAATAATACAGCCCGACTAAATTTTAAAAATATTGGAGTCCAGGAGCAAGGATATATTTTTCTGAAGCACCTTTGGTAAACTTTTTTGATTGAATTAACTGTTTAACAAAATTTTATCAATCTTATACCCCCTTTACACTACAGCGAAATCTATAACTTATGAGATTTCGAGCAAATCCAGTTGATTTTTACTAGATTTCCGGTTAACCGGTTTTTTCCGAATTTGAAAATATCAATCGGTTTTTTTCAAATATCAACTATTCGAACTATTCGAAAACCGGTTTTTGAAAAATAACTCTGGAGCACTTTCTTTGCCACTGTCAGACATCCGTCGAAGTTAGATCCAAGTATCTTGGAAGTGTTGTTATTTCGGAAATAACATTCCTGACTAACACTGATTGGAAAATTCTTAGGAATAACGTCCAGGAAACTGAGTTTCTGAACATTGAAAAATAATATACTCAGTGAACAAATTTTTCAAGAAAAGGAGCGCACAACGGGCCCGATAGTGACCTAGGTGTATTTCTGCGGATTGGGTGTACTTACATCCTCCTATCAACCTAATCTAATCTTCCCTAAAGGCACTTAAAAATAGAATAGAAACAGGGGTGTGAATCAATTTATGAAAGAATTCAGCATTTTTTTTTTGAAAAATTAAATGTTAGAAAAAACTTTTAAAAATTAAAAATATAAGTATGTATATAAGTTTCGACACAACTGAATATAGCATTCTTACATGTGTTTTGTTTCCCTTTTGCATTGATATAAACAAAAAATTGACACTTGTTCTGCCGACGTTTTGTTAAGTACTATGATAAATATTTATCAAATATAGACATGGTTAAAAAACAATCGTAAAAAATAATTATAAAATAATCTCATCTCTAATTTGAGACATTTTGTCATGCTGAATGACAAATTATTATCATGATAAAAAATTATCCGGCATAGTCAGCATTCATTATCGTTACTGCAGTGTTATGGCAGAATTATCAAAACAATTTTTTAGTAAACTTTGTCCATATAGTAGCGTATAGGCGAAAGGTATCGTCAAAGACCTAAGTCCCCTGTCAAAAACCTAACTGGTGAGAATTAGGGTTCTATAAATAGACTTTCGAATAATCGAACAATCGACTTTTTGTCGAAAAAAGTCGAAGTCGACTATTTTGTTCCAAAAAAGTCGATAACTCGACTATCGTCTGTGAAAAAAGGCGAAGATTCGACTTTTTTAATAAAAGTCGAAAAAAGTCGAAAAGTCGATAAGTCGAATAAAGTCGGAAAAAGTCGAAAACTCGAAAATTGTAGAAAAAAGTAGAAAAAGTTAAAAAAGTAGAAAAAAAGTCAAAAACTCTAAAGTAGTCGGAAAAACTCGAAAAAAGACAAAAATAGTCGAAAAAAATTCGATAGAAGTCGAAAATAGTCCATAAGTCGAAAAAAGTCGGAAAAGGTCGAAAAGTCGACTATTTATACCCGTTAATAAAACAACCTTTTGATAAAACAGCAAACCCTAACAGCTGTTTTTGATTGTTGTGTGGTGAGTTTCTGTAAAAACGTAAACAAATGAAAAAAAAAAAACAAATTACTAGACATATTTATTTTGTGCTAAGAAAAATTTATGTATTTTAATAATGTTTTATAGCCAGTGCAAGTGTTCTTGGTGTACACCATCTACCCCAATAATAATCCCGGTTTCATTAGAATCAAGTATTTTTAAAACGGCCATATATAATGTGCAATTCATTCTATATGCCATGACTGGTTGAAAGAGTCACGGAATCCATCGGAGATCAACCTAAAAAATGAAAAAGGGGTGGATTTAACTTCTTGTTCCGTTCATATGGGACAAGATTCGAGCCTCATCGTATCAGTTCGCCAGATACCTCATTTGTGTATATTGCAGGGTCCTGGTACCCAACACAGCCTTATTGTAAACGGTCTCATAATAATACTTCGATCTTTTCTTCATTCTACGACTATGCAAGAATACAGCTATGACATATTAATGCTTTAAATACAGGTTGATAGTCATCAACCTAAAATCTTACCAGAGACCGGCGAACAATGTGATTCCCTATTAGTTCCGTCACTTTCAAGATCGCTAAATCACCACTTGGAAGACACAACCCATCTGGGTGTCAAGGAACATTTTACACCGTTTGTAACACATTGAAATATTGGTCTAATATCCATAAAAGTATATGCTGGGATCTTATTACAGTCTAAGATTGAGTTTGTTATTGAAAATGGACAATATCGGTATACGATAAACTCATCAAGGAGCCAAGGAACTTTTACACCGAAATATTGGTCTAAAATCCATAAAAGTATAGACTAGGATCTTAGCCAATATTTGCCAAAATATTTTTAGTTGATGGAGTTTATTATTGAGCTTCAATATTCCAGTATAGCGAAGAAGAACGACAAAAACAAGTTTTATAGGAACTAAAATCTTTTTGCCAAATTTTATGAGGATCAGGAAATTATTTTACAAGATTTATATGATCCAAAACCTTTCTGGGTTGGTTCAAAATTGACCCTACCCCTATATAAGTTCCCCTTCAGAAAAAGATATTAACTCCAATAATTGTAATAAAAATACCAATATAGCAAAGAAATTCCACATAAACAAGGAGTCAACATCGTTTTGTCAAATTTAAGGGGATCGGTCCATAATTTAACCTATCCCCGATATAAGGTCCACCTCGGGAAATTACTACCACTCATAACTGGCTTAAAAAATAGCTATAAAATTCGACAACAACTTTTATATAAAACAAAATTTATCTGTTGAATTTTGTAAGGGTCGGTCCACAGTTGACCCTACCTAAAATCTCAAACAGATTATGCCATCCGATTTCTACACTTCCAACTTAAAGTTCTATATATGTTTTTATCGTGCACAAGATCTTCCGATAGCAGTTATGTATAATTTTCTATATACGGATATAGTCACATTTTTGTAAAAAAAGTTTGTTGCTGTAGTACACACCCTAGAACGATGAACTCCACAAAACAAATTATGCCATCCGATTTGTATATTTCCAACTTAAAGTTCTATATAGGTTTTTATCGTGCACAAGATCGTCCGATAGCAGTTATATATTATTTTCTATATATGACCATAGTATTATTTTTTGAATGTTTTTTATTAAAAGGCATTCTGTAACGATATAATCCCAAATATATTTATATTTTATCAGATTTGTTCCTTTCCACATTTATATACATATTTTAATTGATCAAAAATAATTTTTTTAAAGTAAATCATGAAAATCAATTTTTTTGAATCTTTTCCACGTGCATAAACACATATTGAAAATGTAAATATTGAAAACGAGTTTTTGCGTCTTTTCCACGTGCACAACAACATATTTGTAAACAAAAAAACTCACCACACCAAAAAAAATGTTTATTTTGATAAAACAGCTGTTGCGGTTTGTTTTATTTTTCGTCGGGTTGTTTTCTTTATGTGCGTCGACTATTTATAAAATACTTATAGTCTAAAAGTCGACTTTTAATTAAAAGAAAAAGTTGAAAAATCGACTTTTCATAAGAACCCTAGTGAGAATGTATTGGTAGAAGCACAAAAATAAACGCAGTTGTTCAAAAGGTACTAAATAATAAATGTATTTTTGATGCGTTATTTTTTGTGTGTAATTACTGGGATTTCATATACTAGTGAATGAAAATATTAGTAAATTAATTTTTTTTCGAAAGACATTTCATCTTAAAACATAATATAAACACGTCGTTTTGGTATTTTTTCTACACCAATGGAAAAAGAAAAAAGTATGTGAAACACTTGTTTCATTTTAAATACGATAATTTACAACTTTTCTTTTTTCAGTTTTAATTAAAATTAAATGTCAAGGAATAAAAAATATTTTTTTTCGTTTGTAAAATATAAATTATTTTCGGCATTTTAAATACATTTAAAGTGTGGCAAAAAATAATAAATATTAAGTTTAAGTGATAAGAATAACTATTAAGTGCTAATATCCTCGCAATTTCGCGAAGAAAATTTGAAGTTTTGTGAGTATGTTTAGTTTTCTGAAGTGTGTTTAATTCTCTCAGAACTCGTCTGTGTGAAGAGAATAACAAATTTTGTTTGACAACCCCTTCAGTTTCGCCTATATTCCTACTATATGACTTTGTCTTTCCTAGTGTCTATATTAGCCCTTGTCTATATTACCCTGTGTCTATTAGAAAAAGATTTATCACGGCTCTTGACAAAACGTCGGCAGAAAAATTGTCAGTTTTTTGTTTATGTTAATGCATAGGGGTAACGAAATGCTGATTTTATAACGACAACTCACACATAATTTTATTGAAATAATGTTATATTTTATAAAAACAATTAAAATTAAATGCAAATTTGGTATATAAACACTAATTTCACTGAAACTTATGTTAAAAATCAATTTTAATTGCACAAAAACAAAGTTCTAAACAAATTTTACAATAAAATGACGTTTGTTATCAAGACAACGTTGTCTAAACAATTGTTTATACAACACTGTCATAACGACGTTATAACGCTAATAAATGCCGTCTGTACCTGTTAATTTTTTATCATGATAACAGTTTGACGTTTAGCATAATAAATATTTGTCTAATATAGATAAGGTGTTTATAACAAACATCACTTAATTATAAAATTAATAATAAGCCCATGTGTGCAAAATCTTTGTTGTGGTTACTTATATTGATGGTTAAAGTTTGGTACATATTAATAAATAATTGCGTATTTCTAAATTCCTATGTTTATTCTGTAGGGATTTATAAATACCCAAAATAATTCAATTATATAGTTGATTTCTACACTATTTTTCAACGATATCTTCACACGTTTCAAAACAGCTGACTTAATAAAAACATTCAGATTTGTGTGTGCGTAAAAATTGTTTACGCTGAAGCCGCCGAGTCTGTTCTTTGTCGTGTAGTTTAAATATTAAATAAATTTAATGAAAATAGCCAAGTTTACTAATAATTATATTGTAAGTTTTATGAATTACACACATGGCCATGAGCGACTAATTAAAAATTATTCTTTCAGCGGTTATTTGCTCATAGAAATAAAGCTATTTTCACGAGTTATAAACCGGTAACGAAACTATCGTGTTCCTTATTTTACCAATATCAAAACGTTACGAATTATTTTGCAATGTTCAATACGAAATTATTCCGACATGCCCAAACGCAACATGGTGACGACACTGTTGACATAGACAATATCGTACTGTGCAAGGCTACTGTATTTGCACTTCCAGGTGAAAACAGTTTTGAGGACAACACACTTGAAAATGCGGATCGTAGCGCGAGTGATAATGAATCGGAAAATCTAAATACGGATAATAACGTGGTATCTGATGCGGATAATGTCATAAAATCGGAATCGCCACAATGTGTCTGGTTTTTTGAAGTTGAAGATGTAAATGTCTACAATTCTAAGGTAGGATTTTATATTTATAATTCTAAGCAGGATTTAACAATTTACCCTGTAGGAAATGGAACTAGTATTTTACTGGTACTAGTTTTTTATTTTGTTATAATTTCATATCTAGTCACCTGTCGCCTCAAATAACTAATATCTAAAGTACTGCTCAAAAATATAGCGCACCTTGTTTTAGGTTTTTATTCTTTTTATATTATTACAATAAATTAAGTTAGAAAAACATGATTGATGGCAAATTCAAGAACGAAGTCCAGTTTATGTAATAAGTATCAAAATTCCGTGTAAGTCGGCAAAATAACGGTAATAGGGCTTTTTATACAAAACTAACCATAAAAAACTGTTTCATAATTATAGCACACTCTTTGAAATACGTTGAAACAATATTGAAAAATGTTAATTAATTTTAAAAAATTGCAACTAATTATTATGAAAGGACAGTTGTCTATGCTTCTAAATGCAATTTAATTTGATGTGACAAATATTAAGCAGTTGTCTTTGGTTATTTTTGCTGAAATGTGTCTTGTAGTACTAGTAAATTTCTTTATGTCAAAATATGCCCCTAATGGGTCAATAGTCCATTTTTTTTTAATGAGAATTTAAAAATTTTTTTCCCAGGTAAACAACAGTCTGACCCTCTAACATGGGGTCAGACTGTTGGCATATTTAAGATTGTGATGATACAAATTGTAATAATTTTATCAAATTTCACCATAAAACCTTAAAAAACTTGCTTCTAATGTTTAATAATTATCTATGGAATAATAACACATCATTACTATGATCTGAATATGCTTAATTCTATGCAAGTTAAACCTCACATGTAATATAAAAAAATGAAGAACTAATCCGCAAATATCTAATATCGTATTACATCGATTTGATAATAAATTTGTATATTAATTAAATAAAAAGAATAGTTTTCTTTCGAATTGACCTCTATTTTCCATTTTTTGAAATTAAAATTTGCATTTACTGAAAATAAAATTTCCATTTATAAGAATTTTAAAAACATTTTTTGGTGGTGTTTCAGTTAGCACATGTGCATGTCTTAGCATCCTTTTTCTTGGCCTATTATCTTTTTTTAAGGATTTGAAAATACTAGAGTCACTAAATTTTTAACCTTTTGGAGAAAATATGATCATATTTTTGGGCCTATTTAAATATAGGCCTAGTTGAAATATTAAAAACGCTCAATGCTATCGCGCGAAATTCAGAAATTTTGGATCTATCAAGGAAATATTCTCATATAACATTGACCAAATTGTTATCAAATGTTTATAAATTATATTATGATTGAGTAATTAACGATTCATGTCTTCAGAATTTAAAATCGCTCCATAAATTGATTGTAAAATGCTAAAAAATGTTGTTCAAGTTCGATTTATGGTTTACACTTGTTTTGATAACATATGCAAATACTATTTTTTGCAACGTTAGAATCTTATTAAGCTCCGCTTTATTTACAACTTTGTTGGAAAATTCTAACGAGTAAACCGTTAACGGTACCTAAATATTGTTTGCCACCAATTTACGTTTTGTAAATTAAAAAACACTTCTTTTCTGATCGTCAACATAAGCACTACGTGCTCTTGGCGTTATTGCTTCTACGAGGTAAAATAATAATAATAAATAAATACAGAGAGATCTACGTCTCATTAAATTTGCAAATATTTTGTTTTATTTTCATAAAATCTTGGGAAATTGTGGTGGAGCTGAACATTTGGTCCTAGCGAACCGGATTTTTGTGTATCATACACACATAGATTTTTGGCATCTTCACTCCATCATCCTTTGGAAAACATACAGTCCACCGAAGATATATTTATTATTAATTTTTACGAAATTTCTACGAAATAAGGTACGTAAATATATTTCAATTGTGAGCAAGTGTTAAAAAATTCTATAGTTTCGCGATCACACACACATATTTTTTGTGATTTTTCAATTGGTTTAACTTGTTGTATTTGTGGATATTTTGCACTAATTTTAACTTTAATTTATATCAAAAAATATTTAAATTCTTTTGATCTTACGGACAATAATTTAAAGCGATATTGTTGATCTTATTTTATTATAAATTAGTGTTTCATTACATTTTCTTTTGTGCGTTTGTTTGTTTACAGATTTACATCTGTAAATTCTACCAACAAAATACATTACGGTGTATTCTTGTTCTTCCCTTATATTGGGTACCCTACGGTCGGTCAGTTTGACTATTATCAAGTTTGTTGATATAAATTTTGTAGTCAATTCGTAGTTTAATATCGAGTTATTAATTCATCTATTTTTATTACAATTTTTAAATATTAAAAATGTCGGTCACGTCACTAAATGCGTTTATTAGAGCATCGGATGCTATCGTTGCATACCGCGTGAGGTTTGATAATTTAGATGATGAATTGCATGACGTTTTTAAGTTGGAGATTCGGAAACGGGAGTTAGAAAGACTTTGGGACAAAGTTAATTCGACGTACGAAGTATGTCTTAACACTCTAGAGTCTAGTGAATTTAAAGTGGTAGCGGAAAAATATCAAGCCACATCTTATGAATATATTGAATGTGGAGGATCTATTTCTAAGAAAATAAGAACATTGGAATCCGCTTCAAAAACTAATGAACCTCCAACAGCGAATTTGAATTCCGATAATTCAGAGCATAATCTGACGCTCCCTCCATGCGATATCGACTCTTTCGTAGGGGATTATGTTTCATGGCCCGCTTTTAGGGATTTATTTACCGCAATTTACATTAATAGCTCGCGGCTTAGCAATATAGAACGTCTTTGCCATTTAATACGGAAAACCGAGGGTGAAGCTAAAACAATCGTTTCAAGATATCCATTAAATAATAATAGTTTTGAGTTAGCCTGGCGCGATTTAAGGAATGCATATGAGAATCCTCGTATGTTGGTGCATAACCAACTAAAGCTTTTATTTAGTCTTCCTGCCTTTGACAAGGAGTCGATCACAGCACTCAAAACCTTACAGAGCGGAATCGATAGTTTTCTTATGGCACTTTCTATTTATAATGTGCCTACAGATAATTGGGACCCAATTATCGTGTTTATGTGTATTCAACGTCTACCTAGTTCAACAATTATTTTATGGGAACAGGGCATTAAGGACAAATTAAGTTTATCTTCATGGAAAGATTTAGATAATTTTCTGAAGGAAAGAATTCTGACTTTGCAATGTCTTCAAGAAATTAAAGGTACAAACTCCACTAATATGGAATCTTCATTGCAATCTCACAATTCTTCCGTTAAAATTTCTTGTATTTTATGTCCTAATCAGTCCCACTACTTGCGAAATTGTCGTCGTTTTAAAAGTCTTTCCATATCTGATAGAATTTCAACAGTGAATGAGCATAACTTCTGCACTAATTGTTCGAGGACACATACTGCCAGAAGTTGCAAAATAAATAATAATTGTTATATATGCAATAATCGACATCACTCGATGCTTCATTTACAACATTTAGAAAATTCTGTGGTTGAAAGACCTACTGTTTCTACGGAACAGAACTCTGGTGCGGTTCTACGACCTACTAACTCCCACTACCAACAATCACATACGTCCAATAATGTAACGTCCAATTCACAAGTATTTCATACTAGTCAAAACCAGTCTGTTCTATTAGGCACAGCTACGGTAAATATAATTCATAATAACAATAAGCATCAGGTCCGCGCTTTAATTGATTCGGGTTTGGAATGCTCTTACATTTCTGAACGATTACGGAAAAGGTTAAAACTTCCCACGCATTCTGCACACGCTCAAGTTTCTGGCGTCAATAGTGTAGTTATTGGAGTTTCTAAATATTGTCCTGTGGAAATTGGTTCCGATTTAGACTCTTCAGTAAACCTTAGTACAAACACATTTGTTTTACCAAAAATTTCAGGAAATTTGCCTTCAACTTCCGTAAATATCGATATTAAAAAGTTATTGCCAAATCTTCGTTTGGCGGATTCTAATCTTTTAGATAGTAACATCGTATAATTTTACCGGAAGTACAGCAAAATATATTAGGGTCATTATTGGCACAAAAAACTGTATTTGGCTGGATTCTGACAGGACCAGCCAATCCTAGGGACTTCGAATCACATATCGCAAATTTACAATACACTACGTGGTCTAACGCTTCTTAACGTTTGTTTGAATATCACTTAAAATGCTCACAAGAATATATTTACGTCTACTTTAATATACATACTAAATTTAAATACACCACTTTGTGGTTGGGTCATTTATGACCATGCCCCTCTTTAAGGGGCCCAGTTCATGGTCTGCTTAAAACCATTCTCCATTTGAGAGCAGTATGTAGTCTGCGGAAAACTACATCCCATAGGCTTTGTCCTATGGGAACCCTTTTTCTACGAACCCAGTTCATGGTCTGCTTTAAAACCATTCTCCCTTTGAGAGCAGTATATAGTCTGCGGAAAACTACATCCCATAGGCTTTGTTCTATGGGAACCATTATTTTACCAGCCCAGTCTGGTGTGATACCTTTGATCACTTGTTTTATGAAAAAAAAAAATATTAACAAAAAAAAACAATAAATTTATAGATATAGATCTCAATGTTAATTGCAACACTCTTTAGTGTTGCAAGGTGGCCGGCAATGTTCAAGTTCGATTTATGGTTTACACTTGTTTTGATAACATATGCAAATACTATTTTTTGCAACGTTAGAATCTTATTAAGCTCCGCTTTATTTACAACTTTGTTGGAAAATTCTAACGAGTAAACCGTTAACGGTACCTAAATATTGTTTGCCACCAATTTACGTTTTGTAAATTAAAAAACACTTCTTTTCTGATCGTCAACATAAGCACTACGTGCTCTTGGCGTTATTGCTTCTACGAGGTAAAATAATAATAATAAATAAATACAGAGAGATCTACGTCTCATTAAATTTGCAAATATTTTGTTTTATTTTCATAAAATCTTGGGAAATTGTGGTGGAGCTGAACAAATGTATTTGTTAAAAAAAAACCAAAATGTTCGCTACACTTAGGCAACTCAACACCAACTGGAAGTAAATGGGTCTTAAAATATAGGGGCAGATGTATTTTATCATCCCGAGATCCAATATTGATAAACATTTCATTTAAGAATATTTTATTGCCAATTTGATTATAAATGCGCTATAATTTTGAATCAATAATTAAGGACTTGTTTCGTAAAATATTTTCTAGCGCAGTTATTTTGCTATTTTAAAATAAATTTCAATATTGTTTTAATAAAGTGGACTATATGCTTTAATTTACCGCAAAAAAAATTTATTATCTTAAGTTTTTTTAATGGTATAAAAAGAGAAAATAATAAACAAAAAATGCGCTATATTTTTGAGCAGTGCTTTATTTTAAAAAAATTATTCCTACAAGGGCAAAGAGGGGTCGTTAATTTCTTAAGAATCTTGTAATAAAATTTTAATTTTTTCAGAACGCGTTTGTAAGTGATCACGAGCAAACGTCTCAAATTGTCGGATCATACAAATAATTTATTTTTTTCAATTAGAGAAGAATATCAGTAATAACTGTTTTTTATTTCTCGTCTTACTTTTTGTTGTTGTTACAAAGAACTCTCATTAAATTTATACATAACCAGAAAAATAAAAAACTAGAAAAAAAACATTAAATAATTCTAGACATATGGGGGAAAAAAATTAAGCGATCCTCCGGATCGGTTGACCCCTCAAAATCAACTAATATTCACTACCGATAAAAATAAAAAGTTAACTATTTCCACAGTCGGTCCAAAATATTTAATTATGAGTAGAATCAAAAAAATTGTAAATGATAGTGAATCAGTCAAAGATGAAAGTTTTGTAAACGTGTCTCCATTTCTCATCAAAAAAGTCATTGATAACATATGCGGCAGTGAAGTACAATTTTGTATAAAAATACGAGATGGTAATATACTAATCAAAACAAAAAACCATTTACTAGCATCAAAATTGATCACCCTCACATCACTCTCTCCAACTATTCATGTCGATGTACGAGAACACACTAATCTCAACTTCTCGAATGGTGTAATCTATTCAAGCGACTTAAGAGGCATGGATGAAGAAGAAATTCTTAATGAATTAAAAAGTCAAAGTGTTTCTGAAGTGAGAAAAATATTAAAAAAAATGGTAAAGATCTTATCGAAACTGGACTCATAATCATTACTATTGCTACTCTTAACTTACCAGAATATATAAACATCGGTTACGAAAAGGTTAAACTTCACCCGTACGTCCCCTATCCAAATGAAACACCATCATGTACCAACATCGAGTCAAAACCACTCTCTCTGAAACCAAAGACCGTTACTCTCCACCCTAGAAATACTTTAAATAGAAACAAACAAGGTATAAAAAGGAAAAATAACAAAAAAAATTGGAAATAAAAAAAAAAAAACAATCTAAACCCCAAAATAACATTGATGATATCGATTCAACAGAATCAATGTCACAAGATAACGAGTAAAACAATGTATTTACAGTATGTACTCTACTGTCTGAATAGCATCATCCTGTGTGGTGGTTGATACAATGAAGAGTGACAGGGATTTACACTCTGTTATTCTGTTTGGCTCATCCTCCACATAGGGTTTTGATATTAAGATATTAGGAATCAATGTCACAAGATAACGAGTAAAACAATGTATTTACAGTATGTACTCTACTGTCTGAATAGCATCATCCTGTGTGGTGGTTGATACAATGAAGAGTGACAGGGTTTTACACTCTGTTATTCTGTTTGGCTCATCCTCCACATAGGGTTTTGATATTAAGATAGTATTATGAATTTATTAAACTATGTATTTACCATAACCTACAATACATTAACACAATTGTTCTTAAATTAATTATCTATTATATATTAAGTCATCATGCTATCTTTAAATATCTTACAATGGAACATAAGAGGATATATAGTAAACTATAATGAATTACAAACAATTATTAAAGAACATGACATTAAACTTATTTCGATTCAAGAATCACACATTATCAATACTGTAAACATCCCAGTACCAATAAATATTACGATGTATAACTATAATAAATCTAATTCGTATGGTGGTGTATCGTTTTTAGTACACAACTCTATACAACATAAACATATGTTTAGAAATTTACTCGAATATAAAATTTAATATCATATCAGCTTATATTTCTCTAAGTGTAACTTTTAACTATACTAACCTCCAAAACGTTCTTGGAAATTTCAGTACTCCTACACTTATAATAGCTGGCACCAAAATTGGGGTTCTAATAGAAATAATAAGAGAGGAATAATTATTGACAAATTCATAACCAACTATAATCTCATACTGCTAAACGACAAATCCCCTATACATTTTTCTATACAAAATACTTTAACACATATAGACTTATCTTTCTGTTCTCCTGAACTTTTTGTACACACTAGTTGGAATGTAGATGACCATTTCCCAATTATTATATCTTTATTTAAAAACAACTATGAATCGACTCAATCAATCAAACCCCATTTCAAAATCGATATAGCTAATTGGGACATTTACTCCGAAAAATGTATATCTTTTGAACTAGATAGACCAATTCATTCTAATGTTAACAAAGAAGCTGCAAATTTAAGAAAAATTATTATTCAGTCATCAAACGAATCTATCCCACAATCAAAACCACTTAATTCACGCGTTTCAGTTCCATGGTGGAACCATCAACTTACTCTCTTAAAAAGAGAGAAAAACAGACTATGGTATATATTTAGGAGAAATATTAATAATGATAATATGATTAGATATAAGAGGGCAAACGCACTTTTCAAGAAGGAAATTAAAACCGCTAAACGCAAATCACTTTATAACTTTACCTCGGAAATTAACCCTAACACTCCAATTAGAAAATTATGGCATAATATTAGAAGATTTTGCGGTTATAAAACTTCATTTAATATCCACTGTATACAAAGCGACACTCCCGTATAATATACTAACCAATCAAACTGATATTGCGAACGAACTAGGCAGATTCTGGTCTCACAATTCTTTCGACAATATATTCCCAAGAAAATTCCAAAATAGTAAATCGAATTATAGTAATATGATAAATATTAACAATAAATATTAAATATTAACGATAAATATTAAATATTACTCCTAACGAAACAACTCAAATTATAAAACAAGATATGTTTAATATCGAATTTATTTCCACCCTTCAGAAACTTAAAGGTAAATCCCCAGGCCTCGACAGAATTTCTTATAGTATGATTAAAAACTCTCCAGATATAATAAAGTGCAGAATTTTAAAACTTTTTAATAACATATTTAAAACACATATTCCTCAACAATACAAAACTTCTTTAGTAATTCCCATTCTAAAACCCAATAGTGACCAAACCATTATAAAATCCTATAGACCAATTTCTCTAAATTCCTGTATCGGAAAAATTATTGATAGAATTATTGCAAATAGAATTTGGTGGGTAATATCATCCAAAAATTTTCTTAACACAAACCAGATGGGTTTTAGGAAAGGCAAAGCTACTGCCGACGCACTTATGTTTATAGAACATATAGCTGCAAGCAGTCTTAGCACTAAAAGCCAATGTACATTGATCTCACTTGACTTTGAAAGGGCATATGACAAAGTAGGTATTCATTCAGTTATTGAACAACTTATCTTATGGAAATTTGATCCTAAAATAATAAAATATGTGATTAATTTCATGACAAATAGAAAATTCGTAGTCCGTTTAGGAAGAAAATGTTCCCAATCGTATAACTTATGTAATGGAATTCCACAGGGTTCTCCCCTGTCAGTCGTACTATTTCTCATCGCATATAATAAACTGTGTAATATCATATCAATACACAAGAACATTTACTTTAGTGCTTATGCTGATGATTTTAACTTAGTAATAAAATCAAACAGAACGACGAACCTAAATATTAATATCAGTCATATAATTAAGGATATTCTACAGGTGTGAAGGATCAGGTGCTGTACTTTCACGTAATAAATGTCAGTATCTGCACATTTGCAGAAAACATAATTGCTCATGTAACATTATTACAGGCGATATTCAACTCAAACAGACTAATGAATTAAAAATATTGGGACTAAATTTTAATAAACTCTCAGATGGGATAAACACATTACTAATTCAGTAAGGGACCTAATTAAACGCTCAAATATAATTAAGTGTTTATCATCATTGAAATTCATGTCAACACTATCACAATAATCAACGCATTTAAAGCACTGATTATATCCAAAATTAAAGGTACGGATTGTTTATTTATGGTAAAGCACCGAAAACTTTCTTAAGAAGAATTAAGACAATAATAAATTCAAACATTCGATATGCTATTGGTGCTCACAGAACAACCCCTATTAATAATATATTATTTGAATCCAATATTCTTGATTTAGATTACTTATACGAAATAACAGCTATTTTTCATGCTGTTGAATATTGCAAATAACCAGGACAATATGCTATATGCACGGATTCGTTATCCGCAATCCATGATATCACTAATATAAGAAATAACAACTTTTACGCTGTAAATATTAGGAACTCAATTATTCGAGAATATCCGAAACTTATAATAATTTGGATACCTGGTCACTCATTGATCAAAGGTAACGAATTCGCCGATCATGCTGCCAAAGAAGCCATCAGGTCACCACTATTAGGAACCATCAATAGAAATTTTTCAGATATCATAAAATATATAAAAGAACAATCAATCGAGCGTAATTTATTTGGGATCTAACAAATAATTGGTACAAGTCAATTAATCATAATAAAATAAATATCTCTTCATGGTCACTGAACATTAGTAGCATAAGACGGTTGGATTTAATAAAATTCATTAGGCTTCGCTTGGGGCATACTAAAGTTACACATGACCACATTTTTAAAGGAAATAGTCCTCTTTTGTGACTGTGATTTCAACAGTCCATTAGACATACCTCATATTCTCTTATACTGCCCAAAATATGAACTCCATAGACTAAATATATTTTCAAATGATAATCCTCTCTCATTACTTTCTTCACCCACTGAACAATCCATTAAACAAATAACTCTATTTTTGAAATCAATAAAATTATATGATAAAATCTAACTCTATAACTAACTCTATCTATATATATATATATATATATATATATATATATATATATGTATCTTAATGCATATAATTTAGCTTAAGGCTTTGTTGCTATAGCTTATATATTTAGTAGATACATTAATGTATTAATTGAACTGTTGTAAATAAAAAAGTAAATAATTTTAATTTTTTGCTTTTGTTATCTATCTATCTATCCGACAGATGGCGTCGAAGTTTCAGTTTTCAACCAAACCGATTATTTTTAAATTTGAGTGGTATATAGATAGATCCTTACGTGTTGAATCCTCTTGTCAAATCAACGGTCTGCAAAGCGAACCCGGCACCACTAGCTTTAAATAAATTTCTTCTGATATTTCGGAAAATATTTTAAAAATATTCCTCAATTTGAAATATTTCCCATATTCATACAGTTATTCACAACAATAAGTATACAGAAATACTGATAATTGCTTTCATTTACATAAGGATAGCATTTTTTCAAAAAAGATAAAAGTAACACATTTATTTATTACAAACAATTATGATAATTATTATTCACTACATTTTTCCTGGATATTTTTGTTATTTGAGTTCTCATTTAAGGTGATGTTAAATAGTTGCACAAGAAAATCTGCATTTGTTTTAATAAAAGAAGCACTTTTATTGATTTTTTTATTATTAAAATAAATTTCTACAATCACAAATGTATTATAAACTGAAATTATAAAATATTTTATTTTTTGTCTTTTCAAATTTTTCTTTTCATTTGTCAAAAATGTATGTAGCCCTATGAGCTAGTAAAATTTTATTCACCTCATATCTATCAAAAATTTTATTTTTCAAGTAAATTGTTACCGATTGGCACACACCAAAGAATAATAAGAAATTGGGGCTTGTCAGTTGGTACGTAAAGGAGTTGTCATTCGGTACCTAACTCTAAGTATGTATTGGTAGAATTTTTGTATTAGTATTGGAGCTCCAACCACTTTCACCACACTTTCCAAACATACATACTTGCATAAAATCGTACATACAAAATTTAGGAAAAATAAATAACATTTCAATTTCTACATTCGCAGATTTTTTAATTTATTTTGCCCACATCTAATCAGTAAACATTTAATAAATATATTTTTCGGACTTAAAATCTCTTTTTTTGCAAAAAAATAAGTTTATTTTAAATAATTTTTTCATTTTCAATACCAAAATATACAACTTTGTTTTGTCAATTTTAATTTCAACACACAAAAATTAATTGTCAAAAAAATTAAAAAAATATTTTTTTAGTTTGTGAAAAATAAAAATATTTCGGATTGTTAAATGCGATAAAATTGTGTAAAAAATTAAAAAATAGTTATGTGTTTGTGAAAAAACGTCGTTCAAGTCCTATTATCCCGGTATTTTCGCGAAAAAGTTTTGAAGTATTGTGAGAGAATTGAGTTCTCACAAGTGTGTTGAATTTACACAGAACTCGTCTGTGAAGAGAAGGAAATGTTATTGTTGTAAAACAATGTCATAGTCCAACTTCTTATTATTCTTTGGCACACACTCTTTATAACAAAATATTTTTTACACAATAACTTGGAAAAAATCCACTTTTAGTTCCGAAAAATTGAAATTTTTGGTAATTGAATATTATTTATAGGAGCATTTTTTTCATATTTAAGGCCATCTTGCTATTTAAACCCCCGGAGTTTTGGATCGGATATTCAAAAATATCCCTTGTTTGTTCAATATGATGCATTAGAAGACGATATTTGAACTTTTAAAGTAATTATTTCTTTACAATAATTGCAATCCATTTCGGTCCAATGCCGTTTTTAACAAGATATAGCGTTCATATTCGATATTTAATGGGGATTTCCTAAAATTTATTTCTTAAAATGCGAAATTATTAATACTTGTACTAATTTCCATTAATTAATGCCCCTATTATGGTTTACAACTCAACTCAGTTGAGTTGAAATTGAAACAACTCAACTTTAGAACAACTCAACTTATATTTGGTATTATGAATTACAACCAATTTCAGTTGTAATTGTGTTGATGTTGCCAACCTAAAAAGTGCTTTTTTGTCATAAAATTAAGTGAAAAGTTTATGAATTTCTGTTTTTCGTAAATGAAAAATGTATTGAACATCTTTTTATTGTAAATTCGCTTGAAATCAGTGATTAATGAAATTTAAAAAAAAATGTTTAAAAAAAAACTTTACTTTGTTTTATTTTAAAAATTTATTCTAAACAATTGAGTTGTAATTTGTTACAACTGCTTTTGATAAGTTGTAATTTTTTTCAAAAAAGTTGTAATAAATTTCAACTTTAAATTTTAAGTTGTTATCGATAATACCAAAGACCAAAATTTCAACTAAAGAAGAGTTGAGTTGTAAACCATAATAGGGGCATAAAACAAGTTTTTTGATTCCAATCATCCATTATACACTTCTAAATACTACCAATAATCGTCAAATGGTGACCATGTCAATAACTTACACTACATATCGGTTCCGAAATTGATCATTGTCCAAAATAATAAGATTTTTATATTAAATCAGGCTCAATTAGTGGTATGAATACGAATTGAACAATTTTGAACAAGGGTACGTCTTAATTTGTTGCTAGAACAAATAAAATGCCCCATCCATAAAACATGGTTATTGTCTCGGGTATATCAAGGTAGGATTAGTAACATTTTTGTATACTTTGGAAATCGGAGGATTTGAAAAACCTGTTTAAATTAAAGGAAATATATGGAATTATCAAAATTTTCAAGTATATGTTGTAAGTATTAAGAAATCGGAGTTAAATTTCGGATTATAACAACGTACTGTGTTCAAAATGGCCAAATCCAAGCATATCGCATTAATTTAAAAATAACAACTCTTTTTCAAAAGTTAAAAATACAACTTCTAATGCATCATTTGGAAGGTTCAATGACCACCAGATCCAAAATCCGGGTCTAAAGCGGTAAAATATTTCGTAGAAATGAGAAAAACTGTTCTACTAATTAATTCCGGAGCCAATCGGCCCAAATTTCAAAATGTCGGATCTAAAAGTGGATTTTTCCAAGTTATTGTGTACAAAATATTTTATTATAAAGTCATTTTATTCAAACTGGTAAAATTTTCATAAATTTTGTTAATATCATTAAACCAAATATATATTGAAATGATCTGTATACTTACTTTTGTGACGTAAATTTTGCACCTATTTAACTTCACCTTAAATGAGAACTAAATAACAAAAATATTCAGAAAAAAGTAGTGAATAATAATTATTATAATTGTTTTTAATAAATAAATATGTTACTTTTTTCGTTTTTTGAAAAAGTAATATCCTTTTTTAAATAAAACCAATTGTCAGTATTTCTGTATATTTATTTTTGTGATTAACTGTATGTACATACATATGTACATTTTAGAAACATTGCTTTGAAAAATATAATTATTTGCTAACTTATTGCATTACTGTAAAATGCGAATATTTATAAACAAAATGTAATCAATGTACATAAGAATGATAATTACTTCACACAGAAACAACATTTCAAATTAAAATGTACAAAAAAATATGAAACAAGAAGAACTTATTTACTTTCATTGTTATGCATTCTAGAAAATTATTTAGAGTGTACGTTGTTTTTGTAAATTATGCTCTTGTTTTTACAAGTTGTTTTTGTTTTTTCAAGTTGTGTTTGCAATTTCTTTAACAAAGCGACATCAACCTGCTTTGTTGAATGCTGTCAAGCAACTAAATAAAATATTTGTATTTTTGATGCTCTTGTTTAGAAGTTCGCCTGCGATCGTGTTGTGTACGTGTAATTTGCCGAAAATCTTCGTTGTCAGAACAATACTAGCGCCGACGTGTGATATACATATATAAAATTGAATGTGTGTTTGTTTGTATGTTTATTTGTTTGTATGTTTGTGGGTTTATATGTTTGTATGTTTGAAAGTTATAGACTACTAAACGGCTAAACCGATTTTCATCAAATTTTCACAGCACATTCCTGTATGTCTGGCAATAGGCTACTTTTTATTTCCGATCATGGCGAAAAATGACAGTGTTATTTATAATTATATTAAACTTAGTTGTGCCAATTTTTGGGAAGATAGTAGTATATTTATCGTAGTTATGAGCTAAAAGGCCCAAATCGGTAGCTCCGGTTGTATGGGGGCTAGGGCAAAAATTGGTCCGATCCTTATAAAATTTAATGTCGACATTTATGTTTATATAAAATCTATTTGTGGCAAATTTCATCGTGATACTAGTGTTTATAAGTGAATTGTGGTCATTCAAGTCATTTTCTGAAGGGGATTTTGTGTGGGGGATAGCGTCAAAGAATGCCCGATCATTATAAAAATCGACAGTGTTATTTATAATTATATCAAACTTAGTTGCGCCGATTTGGAGAGATAGTAGTATATTTGACAAAGTTATGAGCTAAAAGGCCCAAATCGGAAGGTCCGCTTATATGGGGGCTAGGGTAAAACTTGGTCCGATCCCTATAAAATTTATTGTTGGGAATTATGTTTATATAAAACTCATTTGTGCCAAATTTCATCGTGATACTAGTGTTCATAAGTGAATTGTGGATATTCAAGTCATTTTCTGAGGGGGACTTTGTATGGGGGCTAGGGCCAAATAATGCCCTATCTTTACGAAAATCACTAAAATTATTAAGACATATATAAAACTAAATTTTTCCAATTTTTGTAGAGATAGTAGATCATTTAACAGAATTACCAGGTCAATAGCCCTATTCGGGGGGTCAGATTGTATGGGGGCTAGGTGAAATAATGGACCGATTTCAACCATTTTCAATAGCGTTCGTCCTTGGACCAAGAGAAGTGCATGTTCCAAATTTCATCAAATTATCTCAAAAATTGCGACCTGTAGAGTGCGACCAAAATAAATCGACCAAAAAACGCTGTTTTAAATTTTTGTCCCCGTCGATTTTATTCAAATCAGGAGCATATATTCTACTTCTTAATGCGGTTTCTATGGCGTATAAATTAGATCCCTAACTCATTCGGTTTATGTTTTTCTAACCTCAATATATTTTGGACTGCATAAAAAAATGAATGAAAAATGAAAAACAAAATATCATTTTTTAAGATATTCCAGGATAAAGGACATTCATGCAATTTTAATGAAATGTTAAAAACGAGTAATCGAAGACCTGTCGAGCGAAATATCATTTGTTAAAATCGGATAGCTGGTTCCAAAGTTAATCAGTCATCAACATTTCTAATTTTGAGATGCCCTACTTTAGAGTTTTGATAAAATATGAACCGAGTAAGATAAGGATCCAATTTATACGCCATAGAGACCGCAATTAAGAGTAGAATGTATGTTTCGAGTTATAACTAAATCGAAAGTGATGAAAATTTGAAGTGGTCGAAATGTCTGTGGAATTAACCTACATAATTCAAATGTAACATCGTAAAAGGTTACAATAAATGTTTGCCTTGTCGTAGACGATATTAAAATTAATAATTAACAAACAATTTTAATTAGTTGCGGTTCTATTACAGATTGTAGATAGTCGTTAAATGAAAATAATTAAGCTTATGCTATGTTTCCACTGAGGCGTTTTGAGCAAATATAGTGGATTTGGGCAAAACTAGTTGAAATCATGTAGATTTGCCATACAGTTTTGACAAATCCAAATGTACTTAATCTACTAGATTTGATTTAAAACATGTCGAAAATGTACAAGATTTGCTTATACAACACTGCGTTGTGTCTGGGATAAGTAAGTTGAATGTTTTCATCGAAAAAGTGACTTTTCATTTCGAAAAAAAAACAAAACAAATTATAATTTTAAAACTAGTGGCATTTAATAAACTAATTTATACTTTTACCACTGTAATATTGTATTTTGAATGTTTAATTTTGAAGGAAATTAACATTACTGTCGTTATATCAAAATAAAATTACGGGATTTGTTCGTAAATTCGAATATCAAAAACGAGTAAGTTCAGTGGTAACACCTTGAAAAGATTTACGCAAATCTAGTAGATTTCAAGCCAGTGGAAACATAGTATTAGACAATCTAACTAGTTTCTACATCATCTGGGTTCATTACGATTCCACGTTGGAATGTAGCGATTTTTAGTTGGCTTATATATTTCCTTCGTAGAAGATGAACGTTTTGTCTAATTCCAGGTAAAATTAGCTGGGGGTATACGTCAGCTCCTAATAATATTTCTACAGGCCTGCTTCCGAAAGGATTCGAATCTGCCAAATGCAGGTTTGGCAATTTGTCGGCATTGACCGAAACCGAAGACAAATTTTCCGAAATGCTTGGCGAAATAGAAGCCGAAGTATTTAATAAAAATGATGATCCAGTACTACAACCTATTATCTATTGGACCGTCCAACACTAAAAATTAGACACGAACCAGATAATATACGTCTGAAACTATAAATTTAATGAAGAAAAACTGCGTCTTTAGTTTTTCATTTCGTGATCCTGTGTCTTTTTTAAAGGACTTCAAAGTTTTAAAAAGCTAATTTTTCAAAAAATATTTTAAAGTACTTCTACTGATCAAACAATGTCAAATTTGATGTCAGGCGAACAAGAAGAGTTATAAACTATTTTGAGTTATTTTTATTCTGTCAGGATTTTATTTGTGCTCCGATTTTGTTAAACTTTGAATTGAATTTTATAATATCTTCAAAAGTTACAAGGTTGAATTTTATGAAATTAAGAAAGATTTTTCTTCTTTACAAGGAAAATTGTCTAAATATGGAGAATTTTTTTCTAAATTCACAAATTTAGACAATTTTCTCTCCGAAACCAAAACGCATACGAACTACTAAGGCATCATCAACATCTCCTAAAGATTCAAATATTGCAGCTCCTAACCAGTTTGCAGTTAATTAACCCATAAATCCTAATCCTACCAATCAGCTTGTCCTTACCCAACAAACGAATGAAAAACAAAACTAATTTCCAAATTCATTTGATGTTACTACATTTTCATTCTCGAATATCCCAACATACGCGAACGTTGTTTCTGATCAGACCTCAAATACGGCTCCCTCCTGCTCAAATCCTCCAGTATCTCCTTATCAGTGAATCCACTTCATCCTAATGAACAAATTTCTAATAACTATCCTCCTGTACAAACTCCCTTACCGTCCAACTCCTCTAATATTACAACAAGCAAAAGTGTTAACAACCAATCTTTAAATACATTTGATACCGTTGCACAGTGGTATAGGAAAAAAAAGAGGGAAATAATTCGGTAACTTCTAAACGGTTAATCCGAGTAAGTTCAGTGGTAACACCTTGAAAAGATTTACGCAAATCTAGTAGATTTCAAGCCAGTGGAAACATAGTATTAGACAATCTAACTAGTTTCTACATCATCTGGGTTCATTACGATTCCACGTTGGAATGTAGCGATTTTTAGTTGGCTTATATATTTCCTTCGTAGAAGATGAACGTTTTGTCTAATTCCAGGTAAAATTAGCTGGGGGTATACGTCAGCTCCTAATAATATTTCTACAGGCCTGCTTCCGAAAGGATTCGAATCTGCCAAATGCAGGTTTGGCAATTTGTCGGCATTGACCGAAACCGAAGACAAATTTTCCGAAATGCTTGGCGAAATAGAAGCCGAAGTATTTAATAAAAATGATGATCCAGTACTACAACCTATTATCTATTGGACCGTCCAACACTAAAAATTAGACACGAACCAGATAATATACGTCTGAAACTATAAATTTAATGAAGAAAAACTGCGTCTTTAGTTTTTCATTTCGTGATCCTGTGTCTTTTTTAAAGGACTTCAAAGTTTTAAAAAGCTAATTTTTCAAAAAATATTTTAAAGTACTTCTACTGATCAAACAATGTCAAATTTGATGTCAGGCGAACAAGAAGAGTTATAAACTATTTTGAGTTATTTTTATTCTGTCAGGATTTTATTTGTGCTCCGATTTTGTTAAACTTTGAATTGAATTTTATAATATCTTCAAAAGTTACAAGGTTGAATTTTATGAAATTAAGAAAGATTTTTCTTCTTTACAAGGAAAATTGTCTAAATATGGAGAATTTTTTTCTAAATTCACAAATTTAGACAATTTTCTCTCCGAAACCAAAACGCATACGAACTACTAAGGCATCATCAACATCTCCTAAAGATTCAAATATTGCAGCTCCTAACCAGTTTGCAGTTAATTAACCCATAAATCCTAATCCTACCAATCAGCTTGTCCTTACCCAACAAACGAATGAAAAACAAAACTAATTTCCAAATTCATTTGATGTTACTACATTTTCATTCTCGAATATCCCAACATACGCGAACGTTGTTTCTGATCAGACCTCAAATACGGCTCCCTCCTGCTCAAATCCTCCAGTATCTCCTTATCAGTGAATCCACTTCATCCTAATGAACAAATTTCTAATAACTATCCTCCTGTACAAACTCCCTTACCGTCCAACTCCTCTAATATTACAACAAGCAAAAGTGTTAACAACCAATCTTTAAATACATTTGATACCGTTGCACAGTGGTATAGGAAAAAAAAAGAGGGAAATAATTCGGTAACTTCTAAACGGTTAATCCGATTTTAATGAAATTTGGTATGCACAAAGAGGAGGTGTTGTCGAGTTTAGGTTTTGAATTTGGACCTTATAGGCCAACCAGGGGCCCGGCGGGGGGTCCTCAAATTAGGACACCTCGGCTATGTTAAATTTTTAAAACGATCCTATTTCTTCATATACGTCTGAAACTATAAATTTAATGAAGAAAAACTGCGTCTTTAGTTTTTCATTTCGTGATCCTGTGTCTTTTTTAAAGGACTTCAAAGTTTTAAAAAGCTAATTTTTCAAAAAATATTTTAAAGTACTTCTACTGATCAAACAATGTCAAATTTGATGTCAGGCGAACAAGAAGAGTTATAAACTATTTTGAGTTATTTTTATTCTGTCAGGATTTTATTTGTGCTCCGATTTTGTTAAACTTTGAATTGAATTTTATAATATCTTCAAAAGTTACAAGGTTGAATTTTATGAAATTAAGAAAGATTTTTCTTCTTTACAAGGAAAATTGTCTAAATATGGAGAATTTTTTTCTAAATTCACTAATTTAGACAATTTTCTCTCCGAAACCAAAACGCATACGAACTACTAAGGCATCATCAACATCTCCTAAAGATTCAAATATTGCAGCTCCTAACCAGTTTGCAGTTAATTAACCCATAAATCCTAATCCTACCAATCAGCTTGTCCTTACCCAACAAACGAATGAAAAACAAAACTAATTTCCAAATTCATTTGATGTTACTACATTTTCATTCTCGAATATCCCAATATACGCGAACGTTGTTTCTGATCAGACCTCAAATACGGCTCCCTCCTGCTCAAATCCTCCAGTATCTCCTTATCAGTGAATCCACTTCATCCTAATGAACAAATTTCTAATAACTATCCTCCTGTACAAACTCCCTTACCGTCCAACTCCTCTAATATTACAACAAGCAAAAGTGTTAACAATCAATCTTTAAATACATTTGATACCGTTGCACAGTGGTATAGGAAAAAAAAAAGAGGGACGGTAAAAATTTTAAAATTTTAATTTTCAAATGCGAATATCTCCTAAACTATAAGAGATAATTTACTGCTACGACATTTTTTATAGTGCTCGATGAGGAGATTCTATATACGAAATTTTTTTTAAATCGGAACTCAAATGAAGAAATAGGATCGTTTTAAAAATTTAACATAGCCGAGGTGTCCTAATTTGAGGACCCCCCGCCGGGCCCCTGGTTGGCCTATAAGGTCCAAATTCAAAACCTAAACTCGACAACACCTCCTCTTTGTGCATACCAAATTCATTAAAATCGGATTAACCGTTTAGAAGTTACCGAATTATTTCCCTCTTTTTTTTTCCTATACCACTGTGCAACGGTATCAAATGTATTTAAAGATAGGTTGTTAACACTTTTGCTTGTTGTAATATTAGAGGAGTTGGACGGTAAGGGAGTTTGTACAGGAGGATAGTTATTAGAAATTTGTTCATTAGGATGAAGTGGATTCACTGATAAGGAGATACTGGAGGATTTGAGCAGGAGGGAGCCGTATTTGAGGTCTGATCAGAAACAACGTTCGCGTATGTTGGGATATTCGAGAATGAAAATGTAGTAACATCAAATGAATTTGGAAATTAGTTTTGTTTTTCATTCGTTTGTTGGGTAAGGACAAGCTGATTGGTAGGATTAGGATTTATGGGTTAATTAACTGCAAACTGGTTAGGAGCTGCAATATTTGAATCTTTAGGAGATGTTGATGATGCCTTAGTAGTTCGTATGCGTTTTGGTTTCGGAGAGAAAATTGTCTAAATTTGTGAATTTAGAAAAAAATTCTCCATATTTAGACAATTTTCCTTGTAAAGAAGAAAAATCTTTCTTAATTTCATAAAATTCAACCTTGTAACTTTTGAAGATATTATAAAATTCAATTCAAAGTTTAACAAAATCGGAGCACAAATAAAATCCTGACAGAATAAAAATAACTCAAAATAGTTTATAACTCTTCTTGTTCGCCTGACATCAAATTTGACATTGTTTGATCAGTAGAAGTACTTTAAAATATTTTTTGAAAAATTAGCTTTTTAAAACTTTGAAGTCCTTTAAAAAAGACACAGGATCACGAAATGAAAAACTAAAGACGCAGTTTTTCTTCATTAAATTTATAGTTTCAGACGTATATTATCTGGTTTGTGTCTAATTTTTAGTGTTGGACGGTCCAATAGATAATAGGTTGTAGTACTGGATCATCATTTTTATTAAATACTTCGGCTTCTATTTCGCCAAGCATTTCGGAAAATTTGTCTTCGGTTTCGGTCAATGCCGACAAATTGCCAAACCTGCATTTGGAAGATTCGAATCCTTTCGGAAGCAGGCCTGTAGAAATATTATTAGGAGCTGACGTATACCCCCAGCTAATTTTACCTGGAATTAGACAAAACGTTCATCTTCTACGAAGGAAATATATAAGCCAACTAAAAATCGCTACATTCCAACGTGGAATCGTAATGAACCCAGATGATGTAGAAACTAGTTAGATTGTCTAATACTATGTTTCCACTGGCTTGAAATCTACTAGATTTGCGTAAATCTTTTCAAGGTGTTACCACTGAACTTACTCGTTTTTGATATTCGAATTTACGAACAAGTCCCGTAATTTTATTTTGATATAACGACAGTAATGTTAATTTCCTTCAAAATTAAACATTCAAAATACAATATTACAGTGGTAAAAGTATAAATTAGTTTATTAAATGCCACTAGTTTTAAAATTATAATTTGTTTTGTTTTTATTTCGAAATGAAAAGTCACTTTTTCGATGAAAACATTCAACTTACTTATCCCAGACACAACGCAGTGTTGTATAAGCAAATCTTGTTCGAAAATATACATTTTCGACATGTTTTAAATCAAATCTAGTAGATTAAGTACATTTGGATTTGTCAAAACTGTATGGCAAATCTACATGATTTCAACTAGTTTTGCCCAAATCCACTATATTTGCTCAAAACGCCTCAGTGGAAACATCATTTAACGACTATCTACAATCTGTAATAGAACCGCAACTAATTAAAATTGTTTGTTAATTATTAATTTTAATATCGTCTACGACAAGGCAAACATTTATTGTAACCTTTTACGATGTTCCATTTGAATATATGTAGGTTAATTCCACAGACATTTCGACCATTTCGATTTAGTTATAACTCGAAACATACATTCTACTCTTAATTGCGGTCTCTATGGCGTATAAATTGGATCCTTATCTTACTCGGTTCATATTTTATCAAAACTCTAAAGTAGGGCATCTCAAAATTAGAAATATTGATGACTGATTAACTTTGGAACCAGCTATCCGATTTTAACAAATGATATTTCGCTCGACAGGTCTTCGATTACTCGTTTTTAACATTTCATTAAAATTGCATGAATGTCCTTTATCCTGGAATATCTTAAAAAAGGATATTTTGTTTTTCATTTTTCATTCATTTTTTTATGCAGTCCAAAATATATTGAGGTTAGAAAAACATAAACCGAATGAGTTAGGGATCTAATTTATACGCCATAGAAACCGCATTAAGAAGTAGAATATATGCTCCTGATTTGAATAAAATCGACGGGGACAAAAATTTAAAACAGCGTTTTTTGGTCGATTTATTTTGGAATTACCCTATACATACATAAATACTTTAAGATTTAAGTCTATTCCTAACGTTGTATTTATAGAATCTTAAAAGAAGGAAAGAAAGATTTTTTAGGAAATGATCGCTTTTGTATGGCTGACGTTCGTATCTTATAAATATGTGTTGTTTATCGTTCACTTGTTGTTTCAAATTCCTAAATCATCACTATATATCAATTTACTTTGCAAACCTTTCCCTTAATTATATTTAATTCAGCAAGAGTCCTCCGGAGTCTCATTATGGCTCAGCCGGGGTCCATAATGACCCATGTAGTAAAAACTTGAGTCTTATCATGGCTTAGGATTACCCTACACCACTATAGTGGGGAGGGTATTATGCGTTTGTGCTGATGTTTATAACACCCAAAAATATTGGTCCTACACCCACCTTAAAGTATACCAATCGGCTCAAAATCACTTCCTGAGTCTGTCCGTCCGTCCGTCTGTCTGTCTGTGTGTCCATGTAAACCTTGTGCGCACTCTACAGGTAGCAATTTTTGAGATAATTTGATGAAATTTGGAACATGCACTTCTCTTGGTCCAAGGACGAACGCTATTGAAAATGGTTGAAATCGGTCCATTATTTCACCTAGCCCCCATACAATCTGACCCCCCGAATAGGGCTATTGACCTGATAATTATGTTAAATGATCTACTATCTCTACAAAAATTGGAAAAATTTAGTTTTATATATGTCTTAATAATTTTAGTGATTTTCGTAAAGATAGGGCATTATTTGGCCCTAGCCCCCATACAAAGTCCCCCTCAGAAAATGACTTGAATATCCACAATTCACTTATGAACACTAGTATCACGATGAAATTTGGCACAAATGAGTTTTATATAAACATAATTCCCAACAATAAATTTTATAGGGATCGGACCAAGTTTTACCCTAGCCCCCATATAAGCGGACCTTCCGATTTGGGCCTTTTAGCTCATAACTTTGTCAAATATACTACTATCTTTCCAAATCGGCGCAACTAAGTTTGATATAATTATAAATAACACTGTCGATTTTTATAATGATCGGGCATTATTTGACGCTATCCCCCACACAAAATCCCCTTCAGAAAATGACTTGAATGCCCACAATTCACTTATAAACACTAGTATCACGATGAAATTTGCCACAAATAGATTTTATATAAACATAAATGTCGACATTAAATTTTATAAGGATCGGACCAATTTTTGCCCTAGCCCCCATACAACCGGAGCTACCGATTTGGGCCTTTTAGCTCATAACTACGATAAATATACTACTATCTTCCCAAAAATTGGCACAACTAAGTTTAATATAATTATAAATAACACTGTCATTTTTCGCCATGATCGGAAATAAAAAGTAGCCTATTGCCAGACATACAGGAATGTGCTGTGAAAATTTGATGAAAATCGGTTTAGCCGTTTAGTAGTCTATAACTTTCAAACATACAAACATATAAACCCACAAACATACAAACAAATAAACATACAAACAAACACACATTCATTTATATATATGTATATAGATAATTCCCAATAATACATTTTATAAGGATCGGCTCAATTTCTGCCCTAGCCCCCATACATCCGGACCTTCCGATTTTGGCCGTTTAACTACGTCTATTATACTACTATCTATACAAAAGTCGGCACAATGTAGTGATGTTTGTAACACTCAAAAATATTTGTCCTTATTAAGCTATGTCCGTCTTTGTGACCGTATAAACTAAAGACGTGCAGTAGTACACCACAAAGTATTTGTAAAACAAATACACCATGGTGAGTACCTAATACTATAAGTATAAATGAGAGAATGAGTGTAACTGATATTGTATGCTTTTGCTTGTGCTCATCCACTCTATCCACAAAAACAATACCAGTTGCTTATGGTTTTGAGTTGAATACTGTATTGTATTTGTTTCTTGCTCTCAAATAACTGTTGTACTACAAATATTTTTGACTATTTGTTGTTACTTATAGTAATACAAAGAATCTATATTGATGCAGTATGTTTATTTATATTAAATAAGATTATTTCAAAACAAAAGAAAAATATGTAATAAATGAATAATAAATTAGTGAATATTTTTATATTTATTTTTAATTTTTTATTTATTTATATTTTTATTTAATATTCTAGTTCAGTTCTTGTTCAGTTCTAGTTAGTTCTAGTTCAGTTTTCAGTTTTTTTATTTGATATTTATTTAAACTGAAAAACGATTTCAATTACCAAAACCTAGTTTTCAATTATTTTATTTATTGAAGTTTCATTTTTGATTGATTTCACACAAAATTTTTATTTGTTTCTAATTTTGTTGTTGTTAAATACGTATTTGAGTATACATTTTTATGATTCAAACACAAAATGAATTGAACCATTTTAAAATTTTCGATTAATCGTTTAATTGAATTTTTTTTAAAATCTGTTTTTTCTGTGATATTTTCTGATAGTAATTCAACATTTTCTGAAAATAATTCTAGTGAACTATTGAGGATATTGAAATTAAATTTTACATAAATATTCTTAGGTGGTCTCCAGAGTTATATTTTTTAATCGACATAAAATCAATAATAAATGAAAAGAAAATATATAGATATTCCTTATCATTATTTATTTGATAAAAAAATTAAAATACAACATTTAAAAGAACATTTTTTTTTTTTAATTTTGAAAAATGTCTCTCAAAAAATCTCAAAAAAAGTCTAAGCCTAATATCTGATCTAAAGAAAAGTGTAACTAGAAACAGCTTTTTGTGATTTAAAGTGGGCACAAGTCTCAAATGATGTGTATTGTCGTAGTGAACTCGAAAAAAAATAAAAAATAATTTTCCTACCTATTGAAAATAATGATCTCAGTACAAATTATAAAAAAAGTTTCCTACATTTTTTAGAAAAAATAATCATAAAATTGTTTGAAGTTCTTTTATTCCACAGAATTACTTCTAGTGCTTCAGAATTCCTACATAAATTAAAAAAGTCATTATGTAAAAAGCTAAATATTTTTGTAAACTTTTCTTAAAATTACAAAAATTTTTACATATTTCGAAAAAATTCAAAATCTTTGTGTCCTTTGTAATGCGCTAAATAAAAGACTTTTTGTGGACCAAAAATATTCTTACAAATTTTACAATTTAGGGAATATTTGAGATGAATTTCGACAAAATTTAAAAACGCCTCAGTGGAAACATCATTTAACGACTATCTACAATCTGTAATAGAACCGCAACTAATTAAAATTGTTTGTTAATTATTAATTTTAATATCGTCTACGACAAGGCAAACATTTATTGTAACCTTTTACGATGTTCCATTTGAATATATGTAGGTTAATTCCACAGACATTTCGACCATTTCGATTTAGTTATAACTCGAAACATACATTCTACTCTTAATTGCGGTCTCTATGGCGTATAAATTGGATCCTTATCTTACTCGGTTCATATTTTATCAAAACTCTAAAGTAGGGCATCTCAAAATTAGAAATATTGATGACTGATTAACTTTGGAACCAGCTATCCGATTTTAACAAATGATATTTCGCTCGACAGGTCTTCGATTACTCGTTTTTAACATTTCATTAAAATTGCATGAATGTCCTTTATCCTGGAATATCTTAAAAAAGGATATTTTGTTTTTCATTTTTCATTCATTTTTTTATGCAGTCCAAAATATATTGAGGTTAGAAAAACATAAACCGAATGAGTTAGGGATCTAATTTATACGCCATAGAAACCGCATTAAGAAGTAGAATATATGCTCCTGATTTGAATAAAATCGACGGGGACAAAAATTTAAAACAGCGTTTTTTGGTCGATTTATTTTGGAATTACCCTATACATACATAAATACTTTAAGATTTAAGTCTATTCCTAACGTTGTATTTATAGAATCTTAAAAGAAGGAAAGAAAGATTTTTTAGGAAATGATCGCTTTTGTATGGCTGACGTTCGTATCTTATAAATATGTGTTGTTTATCGTTCACTTGTTGTTTCAAATTCCTAAATCATCACTATATATCAATTTACTTTGCAAACCTTTCCCTTAATTATATTTAATTCAGCAAGAGTCCTTAGTGATTCATCCGGAGTCTCATTATGGCTCAGCCGGGGTCCATAATGACCCATGTAGTAAAAACTTGAGTCTTATCATGGCTTAGGATTACCCTACACCACTATAGTGGGGAGGGTATTATGCGTTTGTGCTGATGTTTATAACACCCAAAAATATTGGTCCTACACCCACCTTAAAGTATACCAATCGGCTCAAAATCACTTCCTGAGTCTGTCCGTCCGTCCGTCTGTCTGTCTGTGTGTCCATGTAAACCTTGTGCGCACTCTACAGGTAGCAATTTTTGAGATAATTTGATGAAATTTGGAACATGCACTTCTCTTGGTCCAAGGACGAACGCTATTGAAAATGGTTGAAATCGGTCCATTATTTCACCTAGCCCCCATACAATCTGACCCCCCGAATAGGGCTATTGACCTGATAATTATGTTAAATGATCTACTATCTCTACAAAAATTGGAAAAATTTAGTTTTATATATGTCTTAATAATTTTAGTGATTTTCGTAAAGATAGGGCATTATTTGGCCCTAGCCCCCATACAAAGTCCCCCTCAGAAAATGACTTGAATATCCACAATTCACTTATGAACACTAGTATCACGATGAAATTTGGCACAAATGAGTTTTATATAAACATAATTCCCAACAATAAATTTTATAGGGATCGGACCAAGTTTTACCCTAGCCCCCATATAAGCGGACCTTCCGATTTGGGCCTTTTAGCTCATAACTTTGTCAAATATACTACTATCTTTCCAAATCGGCGCAACTAAGTTTGATATAATTATAAATAACACTGTCGATTTTTATAATGATCGGGCATTATTTGACGCTATCCCCCACACAAAATCCCCTTCAGAAAATGACTTGAATGCCCACAATTCACTTATAAACACTAGTATCACGATGAAATTTGCCACAAATAGATTTTATATAAACATAAATGTCGACATTAAATTTTATAAGGATCGGACCAATTTTTGCCCTAGCCCCCATACAACCGGAGCTACCGATTTGGGCCTTTTAGCTCATAACTACGATAAATATACTACTATCTTCCCAAAAATTGGCACAACTAAGTTTAATATAATTATAAATAACACTGTCATTTTTCGCCATGATCGGAAATAAAAAGTAGCCTATTGCCAGACATACAGGAATGTGCTGTGAAAATTTGATGAAAATCGGTTTTGCCGTTTAGTAGTCTATAACTTTCAAACATACAAACATATAAACCCACAAACATACAAACAAATAAACATACAAACAAACACACATTCATTTATATATATGTATATAGATAATTCCCAATAATACATTTTATAAGGATCGGCTCAATTTCTGCCCTAGCCCCCATACATCCGGACCTTCCGATTTTGGCCGTTTAACTACGTCTATTATACTACTATCTATACAAAAGTCGGCACAATGTAGTGATGTTTGTAACACTCAAAAATATTTGTCCTTATTAAGCTATGTCCGTCTTTGTGACCGTATAAACTAAAGACGTGCAGTAGTACACCACAAAGTATTTGTAAAACAAATACACCATGGTGAGTACCTAATACTATAAGTATAAATGAGAGAATGAGTGTAACTGATATTGTATGCTTTTGCTTGTGCTCATCCACTCTATCCACAAAAACAATACCAGTTGCTTATGGTTTTGAGTTGAATACTGTATTGTATTTGTTTCTTGCTCTCAAATAACTGTTGTACTACAAATATTTTTGACTATTTGTTGTTACTTATAGTAATACAAAGAATCTATATTGATGCAGTATGTTTATTTATATTAAATAAGATTATTTCAAAACAAAAGAAAAATATGTAATAAATGAATAATAAATTAGTGAATATTTTTATATTTATTTTTAATTTTTTATTTATTTATATTTTTATTTAATATTCTAGTTCAGTTCTTGTTCAGTTCTAGTTAGTTCTAGTTCAGTTTTCAGTTTTTTTATTTGATATTTATTTAAACTGAAAAACGATTTCAATTACCAAAACCTAGTTTTCAATTATTTTATTTATTGAAGTTTCATTTTTGATTGATTTCACACAAAATTTTTATTTGTTTCTAATTTTGTTGTTGTTAAATACGTATTTGAGTATACATTTTTATGATTCAAACACAAAATGAATTGAACCATTTTAAAATTTTCGATTAATCGTTTAATTGAATTTTTTTTAAAATCTGTTTTTTCTGTGATATTTTCTGATAGTAATTCAACATTTTCTGAAAATAATTCTAGTGAACTATTGAGGATATTGAAATTAAATTTTACATAAATATTCTTAGGTGGTCTCCAGAGTTATATTTTTTAATCGACATAAAATCAATAATAAATGAAAAGAAAATATATAGATATTCCTTATCATTATTTATTTGATAAAAAAATTAAAATACAACATTTAAAAGAACATTTTTTTTTTTAATTTTGAAAAATGTCTCTCAAAAAATCTCAAAAAAAGTCTAAGCCTAATATCTGATCTAAAGAAAAGTGTAACTAGAAACAGCTTTTTGTGATTTAAAGTGGGCACAAGTCTCAAATGATGTGTATTGTCGTAGTGAACTCGAAAAAAAATAAAAAATAATTTTCCTACCTATTGAAAATAATGATCTCAGTACAAATTATAAAAAAAGTTTCCTACATTTTTTAGAAAAAATAATCATAAAATTGTTTGAAGTTCTTTTATTCCACAGAATTACTTCTAGTGCTTCAGAATTCCTACATAAATTAAAAAAGTCATTATGTAAAAAGCTAAATATTTTTGTAAACTTTTCTTAAAATTACAAAAATTTTTACATATTTCGAAAAAATTCAAAATCTTTGTGTCCTTTGTAATGCGCTAAATAAAAGACTTTTTGTGGACCAAAAATATTCTTACAAATTTTACAATTTAGGGAATATTTGAGATGAATTTCGACAAAATTTAAAAACTTATTTTTTGGCAAATTGTACTGAGATCAGGATTTTCAATTAGGAAGCTAAGGACCCTTTCAAAAGTTTTGTTTTGTATTTTTTCATTAAAATGTTTTTTTTTTTTTTAATTCGGATCATAAATGCATTTTTATTGATTTTAAAAAAATTGAGTCGAGATGACCAATTTTAAGGGCCTTACCACTGGACTCCATTGGATCTACGGAGTCTACAGATTGTAAGTAGATACGCAAACACCTCAGCTCTAACTATATTAAATTTTGCTACGATATCTCCTATAGATCACGAGATACCGAATATACATTATAAAATAATAAAAAAATGTTTCTAAACAACTGTGTTTTTATACGCTTGCAGCATACCATAAGTTATCGGTCTTTTATTTCTCCTAGTCAGCATACAACCGAACATGAACAGACATTATGTAGAACCTATATAAGATTAACAGAAATGCTTCATTATTGAAATTAATCACATTTAATATTCGCAATTGGTGTAGGGTATCATATGGTCGGCCACGCCCGACTATAATTTCTTACTTGTTTTTTTTTTTTTGGAAAAATGCAGTCCACGAAAGTCCTTAATGACTCATAATTTATTTAGTTACAACACCTTAAGTGTTGCAAGAGGGCCGGCAATGTTTAAGTAGAAATTGATTATTTGCGGTATTACACCTCTAAGTCCTCTAATCCTAATGATTTACTACTTTTAGTTTATATCTGTGATGGAAAATTATTGTTAATTCAACGAGTAAACCGCTAACTATATTTAAACTTTATTTGCCTCCATATACTTAGAAATAAATAATTAATACCATTCGTCATTTTGAAGCCTTAAAGAACACTTCTTGTGTCTATATCATTTTAAGATAAAATATTAAATAAAGGATGACATTTCTTCTCCTTTTATAAAACAAACATTTTTATTTGTTTTTTATTCATTTTATGAACTTTCATTAGACCATATCGAATTGACGCCGAAACAACTATAATAGCTGTCCCTTATGCTAGCTACTTGGGGACACTTGACTTTCTCGTACATGATCATTTATGAAGAAATTAAACTCATTCTTTTTTATTTTTTTTTTTATGGTTTTAAAACAAAAAAAGGCCTTATCTGCAAATGCGATTATATGATTAGCGCTAAATCTTTAACAAATAGGTTTAAATCTATATTTTTCATTTTAAATAGTTAAAATTTTCAAAATGTAATTTTTCAGTAATCTTATTTAAAATTGGCTAACACACACAAAAATTTGTATCTAAATATTTCACTGTATAAGAAATAACCCAGCAAAAAATAATTGATGTCATACTTTACAAACAACATCTTAATCACATCTAAAAATGAAAACCCAGTTAAAAGTGAGGAGAGATGTAGAAAAATCACTACAAACAAAAATACATCAAATTTTGGTGAAAAACCAATGAAATTAACATAAGCGTGTCATTGAAAGAATGTGGTTTATTTTTAACATCCAAATTAGGATTTTTACTGCTTCTAAAAATAATGTAAAATGTAAAATTCATAGGATTTTCACCCGAATTTGAAGCACTTTTGATTACTAGTTGTCATGAAAATACTACAACCTTTTTCACATTTTTTGCCGGGAATATCTTCATTAATTTATTTCTAATTGACTAACACACTAAAATACGTTATACATATATACTAACATGCATATGTAGGTAAATACAAAACTAGAAGACTTTAATAGACTCTCAACCTATAGTAAAACTTAAACAATACAAAGCACTTAATATTATTTTACGACTGTCCTCTTAACCGCAATACATCGTCTTAAAAATAATTTCTGTTGCAAAGGAAGATGCATAATTGATATGAAAAAGAGACATTTAGGAAAAAAAGCATAAGGCTTTACAATTATTGTTTTTAAAACATCCTATAAACAATGCAAGTGTTATTGTTGTTTTAGTCGTTTCTTTTTTCATGTTTATATAAATGTATATCCTATAGGTGTTCATTCTATAGATATCGCTCATTTATTGCAAGTGTGTAATAACTCAATATTCGCGTGTGAATGATTTTTATTATACCCACCATCAAAAAAGATGGTCATTCCGTTTGTAACACATCGAAATATTGGTCACATAAAAGTATATATATTCTGGGTCCTTATTAAATTCTAAGACGATCTAGCCATGTCCGTCCGCCTGACTGTCTGTTGAAAGCACGATAGAGTACGAACGGAATGAGCTAGAGGGTTGAAATTTTCCACAAATTTCCTCTATAGATGGTATTGAAAATGGGCAATATCGGTCCACGTTTTCGGATAGCACCCATACAAGTGGACCCCCGAAAATCAGCTTTTACGGGCATATCTGTTTTAAAAGTACGAGTATAGCGATGAAATTCGACATAAATATGTTTCATATGATCCTAAATCTTCCTACCAAATTTTATTAGGATCGGTCCATAATTGACCCTACCCCCATATAAGGTCCTTTCGGAAAATCACTATAACGCTCATTACTGGCTTAAAAATAAGAATATAGCGATGAAATTCGACACAATTAAGTTTCATGCAAGTCAAAATCTCTACAAAACTTTATACGGATCGGTCCATAATTGACCCTACCCCCCATATAAGGTCCCCTTCAAAAAATGACTTTAACGCTCATTACTGTCTTATAAATACGAGTATAGCAATGACATTTGACATAATTAAATCCCTGACGAGCCAAAACCGCTCTACTACATTTTATCGGTCTATAATTGACCCTACCCCCCATATAAGGTCCCCTTCAAAAAATGACTTTAACGTTCATAACTGACTTTAAAATACGAATATAGCGATGAAATTCGACACACATAAGTTCCATGCGAGTAAAAATCTGTCTATCAAATTTTATGTGGATTGATTCATAATTGACCCTACCCCCCATATAAGGTCCCCTTCAAAAAAAAAACTAACGCTCATTACTGGCTTAAAAATATGAATATAGCGATGAAATTGGACACACATAAGTTTCATGCGAGTCAAAATCTCTCTACCGAATTCTATGTAGATCGGTAAATAATTGACCCTACCCCCCATATAAGGTCCCCTTCAGAAAATTACTTTAACGCTAATTACTTTCATAAAAATAAGAGTATAGCAATGAAAGTCGACACACAAGTTCCATGCGAGCCAAAATCTCTCTATCAAATTTTATGTGGATCTATCCATAATTGACCCTACCCCCCATATAAGGTCCCCTTCAAAAAACAATGAAATTTGACAAGTCTCTTACGAGCAAAATTCTCTCTAGCAAATTTTATGTGGATCGGTCCATAATTGAAATACTTTAACGCTCATTACTGGCTTACAAGTACGAGTGTAGAGATGAAATTTTTTACGAGCCAAAAGCTAAGAAACTTTTATGGGAACGTAAATCTTCCTACCGGAAAGTGTCGGGAACTGATAATCGATGAAAACATGTTTTATATGAACCAAAATCGGTCTAAAAAAATTATGAAACATTTTATAAAAACGGTCAATAATTTACCCTACCTCTTATATAAGGTTCTATCAGTAAATTTGATAAGTAATATCACCCTGATGTTTATAGGAGAGCATTCCTTTTACGGCATACGGTTTGATGGTGGGTATATTAGATTCGGCATAGCCGAATATAGCACTCTTACTTGTTAATATTAGACTACAAACTTAGTTTAAACTCAGATAATAAACATATTAATCTATAGTAAATATGTCAGGTTTTATTTTTTAATTTTTAGTTATTTTCAATAAAAATAGCAAATATTTTATTTTGGACATCGATTTACCTAAATGTTATACAGAGGTTTTCCTGAAACTTTTTATCGTTATTTAAAAATGTAAAATTTCTTCTAAATCTTAAGTTTTTTTGTACAAATTTCAATTTAAATTCAAATAAATATCAATAAAAACTTTTAAACTAAATTTATTTTGAATTTATTAAAAAAAACAGTTTTATATTTGCGAGAAAAAAATTTTGGCTAAAACCTGCAATACAGCTTTGCTATCGATTTAAGACTATAATTCTGTATGTACAGTGTCAACAAAAACTAACTGAACACAAATTAATTGTTTGATGTTTTTGGAATATAATTATTTTTTTTTAAGAAAAATTATTTTCCTACGAAAAGTTTGAACTCTAATTTTTATAATAACATTAAATTTATCCTGATACTACTATTTGTAAGTCAGAAATTAACGGTTAATATATTTTCCGTAGCAGAACTTATATGGAGCTAATATGGTGAAATAGTGTTTAATTTTTAAATTTTACAATGTATTTTTTTATATTTACAATACATTTTTGTTACAATGGTATTTTGAAATGATATACACATGTATATTAGGTTTCACGCGATATTTTTGAAATTGTGATATCATACCTTTTTTGAAAGGTTTTCGATTAGTAATAATATTGGAATTTTGTTAAAATTCCAATTTCTTCATCTGCATATCTGCGGCCAAGTTTTTAAAAATGTTGATTAAATTGTTTTTTTTAACCCCCATTTTCACAATGTCTAGTTAGTTTTTAACTTTAAGATATACTGACAGTTTTCATACAAAACTAGTCTTAACTGGAAGAATAACTACCGGTTGAACGATAACCGGAGGTGGTGAAATGGGGATTTAACCCCATAATAATTATTAGGTTCTATGACAACACAGATTAAAATAACAATTTAGAAGCTATGTAACAATTGGAAGAAATGTGTCAAACTTTGTAGTTTGAAATTTGTGTTTTTGAAGACCGAATTATTGTCTAATATAGACAACCGACTAATTTTTGTAACCTTTGACCTATGTGCCAATTTTTATTTTTTATTATTTAACTAGTTTAAAACGGAATCCTATTAAACTAGTTAAATAATAAAAAATAAAAATTGGCACATAGGTCAAAGGTTACAAAAATTAGTCGGTTGTCTATATTAGAGCTAGTTGAAGTCGTAGTCTGATTTTAATGAAATTTAGTGGAAATATATTCCTGAATTTGTAGATTATGTCGACTATTTTTTTTTTCAAATTATATTCATAATTGACCGCATCAGAAATTACGGTTAGACGGACATTGCACTATAGGTCAGAGAGTGATGCTGTAATAAGGAATGTAACAGGAATTAATTATGTACTTTTTGATGTGCATGTGAAACTAGAGTCCATTTGTAGCAATTCTGCATACTCCGATTTTTATGAGCAGCTCTTATGTCCTTATAAAAGGACTTCAAAGTTTAAAGGACTTAAAATTTCAAACAAATATATTAAATATTTATATGTGCTGTATGATATAATATTGGTATCAAATGAAAATTGGGACATTTATTCTGTATTATTTATTTGACTCACTTAGACAAAAGATCTAAAAAGAATCATCTGAACATTTTGGAGAAAAAAGAGCTGACTTTCGTTATGGGGGGCTTGGAGCCCCCCATAGGAAAATTATTATATCTGAGAAACTGTTAGAGCTAGAATCTTCAAATTTTAATTGAAGAACTTTGACATTCATGTGAACATTCAGAGAATAACGGGCGGACTTTCAATGGGGGGCTTGGCTAAGAATATTCATCTGAACATTTTGGAGAAAAAAGAGCTGACTTTCGTTATATAAATTAAATAGGAAAATTATTATATCTGAGAAACTGTTAGAGCTAGAATCTTCAAATTTTAATTGAAGAACTTTGACATTCATGTGAACATTCAGAGAATAACGGGCGGACTTTCAATGGGGGGCTTGGCACCTCACATATGAATTAAATACAAAATTTCGCTTTTCTGGGAAACTAATAGAACAAGATTCTTCAAATATTGCAAGAAGAACTTTATTATACATATGAACATTTTGGAGAAAAAAAGGGCGGACTTTCATCTGGGGGCTGTGAGTTCCCATATGAATTAAATAGAAAAATTCGTATATCTGAGAAACTATTAGAGCTAGAATCTTCAAATTCTACATGAAGATCTTTGACATTAATGTAAACATTTAGAGAATAACGGGCAGACTTTCAATGGGGTCTTGGCACCCCCTATATGAATTAAATACAAAATTTCGTATATCTGGGAAAATATTAGATTTTTTTTACTTTGTCATCGATTACATTAAAATCTTAATTAACGTTCGGAAAAATGCATCTCTGGAAAACATTACAGTTAGAATCTTCAAAATTATTAAGAAGATTTTTTATTTATATTGCTTTTAGGGTAGCAAAGCACACTGGGTATAGCTAGTATGTATATAAAATTTACACTTTATTTTGTCCGACAAGAAAGTAAATTTACTTTAATTTTAGATGTTATACAGAAAAATTTTAAATACAATAATTTAGTTTTATTGTTAGTTTTGCAGCATTGTATATTAACTAAATGATTTTGAAAACATTTTCCATATTCAATAATCATTTAACCGTTTTTTCGCGTTTAACCGTGATTACCTCTACTGTCCGTGATTATAAGCAAAATTCTATTATTTTTTAACAACCAAGCACAATTGGAACAAATCGAAAAGGGGAATTCTCTTGAAACGAAAATACAAAATTGAAAAAGACAAACAACATTACAAGATTATTTTTAGAAATTACATAACATGAAATCCTTATCGACTGCTTACTGTTTTCTAACAAAATTATATGTATGAATATAAAATCCTTGTATTATTTAGTTTTTATATAAATATGTACATTAGGGCTATGATTTTTTTTGGGTCGCAAAATACCATAGCACTGCCTTATAGCTAATACTGTCCTGATAATATAAGGCTATTTTTTAAGTCAATTGGGTCAAAAAACTTCCCGCACCGAAAGCAGTTTCTAAAATGCTTTCGTTCGTTATTTTTCAAAAATTATTTTAATAATTTTCTATAACATGCAATATTATCGCGATTTGTTAAAATTTATATTAAGGATTTAAAGAACAATGTTCTATTTAAGATAATGTAATACAAATGCAAAAATGTTGGCAAAAATTGTAATTTTTCTCATATAGAAAAAGTAAAATTTAAACAAAACTTCATCGCCTTTGGTGCGGGAACTTTTTTCACGATCGCGAAAAAATAATATCATTTCCTTAACATCTGTTCACGCCTCTTGCTATGGTATTTTTGATATTTGCAAAAATTGCGAAAAGTCATAACCCTAATGTACATTTCATTTATTATTTAATAAAAATTTATATTAAAATACTAGCCAAAAATTGGCATTCAATTAACCGGGAAAATCGATTATGCAGAATTCTTCCGGTCCCGGTCCTTATGATAAAGAAAAAATTCGATATTTATTGATTGTGTCAACTATAACATACTGTTATTTTATAGACTTTTATTCCTACATTGAGAAAATATATACTAATACACCTGTATTTAATATGTACATACTTTTTCCCTACACTGTACGAATGTTTACATTGGGATGTAAACAAAAACACACATTTTAGGAAACCACGTAAAAAACTCAGTGTCATTTCTTTAGAAAACACCACTATAATACTTGGATTGTCAAGCGAATTTTGGGGAAAATGGAGTTTAAGAAACATGCTGCGGATGCAAAACTATACTGCGTATTAATTTCTCTCAAGAAAAATAACGGCGTGCAAGTGGTATGAGTTACTGTTAAGTCGACAATGATAAACAAATTTTGAAAAAGATCTTGTGCAAAGTAAATCAAACGACTATGTAGAATAAATAACAATCAATTCGGCACAATACATACCATGAAACAGCACAAAGGAAGTGTGTTGTTGATTAAATACGTTCACTGTTTCGTTTACATTCAAATTCATTTTTTGCTAAAAAGAATGGACTAATTATTTATATTAAAATTTTAAATAGTAAAGTAATAATACTAAATAACGGATTTTTAATAATTTTTTTCTAAAAGACTACGTTTTTGAACAATATTTTTTTAGGTCATCATAATTAATTGACTAAAACAAAAACAAATAGGAATTTTCATGAAACTTTTTACATATAAACATTTTTACGAAGTTATAGAAAATATTTAGTAATGAGTATATCCGCCGTTATTTGATATAACTTCGAAAATTCGAGGTGATAAGGAGATATAAAGATTCTTAATTAATTGCAAGGGAATTTCGGTCCAAGCCTTTTTAATTCCTTCAATTTAGGCTTCTTTTGTGTCGTACTGTCTGCCCGACTTATACACATTACGAGAAAGAATATCCGAAACATTTTTAATAATAAATATGTGAGGAATGTATGGAGGCCACTATAAAATTTTTACATTCTGACTTCGAATCCATACTTTAACAGCCCTGGCGTTATGGATCGGAGCATTATATTTTTGAAATATCCACGGGAATCAGAAAATATGAAAACAGCTGTTTCCAGTATGGCTTTACAATTATCACAGTTCATACTAGATGAAAGATATTTAAACTCAAATGTGATGAAATTTATTCCAACACCATTCCACTTCCCTCACAGCTATCCTTTAAAAAATCATAAAAATAATAATTATTTCCTTCTTGACCTTCTAAATTAAACTTGTTTCATCCGAAAAAAACAAGTTGTTGCTATTGCTTTTTATAACACATGTGTTCAGGTATAAAATTAATGCGTTTTTTCTTTACGATTGACATTTAGAGTGTTTTTTTAATACCTTCATCTACTCAAAGCCTTGGCACTTCATACAATACGATTTACGACGGGTTGGCTTGCTTTAACATCCGGTTTTTCTTTAATTTATGTGGCAGAATCTGTTGACTTTCTGGCAGATTTTATGAAATCTCTTCTGTCCGCTTTTGTTGTGACTCTATGTGTATGTTCATTAATGTCTTTCGACCAATTTTTTTTTGCAAATTCCTGTGATTTAGGACAGTTTACAAAAACGATTTAATTTTGCAATTTTTTGTTTCTTTAGCTAATGGCTTACCGCTACCTATTTTATATACTATATTGTCTATATTCACAGACACTAGAATATGAATGAATTTTAGCCGCTGCCAGCACTTAACTGATATTATTCTGAATGAACCTAATCATGTTAGAAACAATTTATTAAAAATCGGCTATTATGTATTACGTTAATTTTTGTTTTACTAGTGATATACTTATAAGACATCATTTTACTATATAAAATTTTAATACAATAAATTACTATATTAGTTTTTGCAAAAGTGACCAACTAAGTTGATCTACCAAGTTGATCTACAAACTAAAGATTTGTCATGAAAGCAAATACGTACATTTTGAAAAAAGTACATAAAACCATTTTCACTTTAAAAGATTTTTGTGATTTCTTAAAAACAAAATATTATTTTAACGAAACGGGTCGAATTTAAGACATATAATCAAGAAGTTTTGTAAGCTATATGACTGAAATCTTGAGTATTCAATTGTATAAAATTCCAGATTATTCATTATTATTACAAAAGCTATTCGAAATTATATTATATTAAATCCAAAGGAATTAGAGCTTTTGATAATCCCTCATATACATATAAATATGCAAATGTATGAAAGTACAAAGTACTACAGTTTTGAAGGAGTTTTTATTTGTTTTCGAGTTTCTTTATATTTGTGTATTTTTAATAACAATAAATACTATTACATGGCTGCCAGCTATTTTTAAGGGTTTAATATTAGGCCACAAAGGTACGAAAAGAAATTGATGTGATCTCACTCATAATGTAATTAAATCGCAAAAATGACCTAAATCTTATTAAGAATTGTCACGAACTACTCGTATACTAAGAACTGGGCTTGTCCACTGTTGTTCACCCTATTAAGTTCTTATTAATGGCAATAAGTTAAACTTATGATGGTGCGTGGTTGTTGTCGCTATACATACATACATACATATGTAAGAGTTCATGTAGCTTGTTGATGGTCGGTCGACAGTTAAAATGTATTTTCTTTTTCTATTCGTGTTTTTTTTTTCAATAATCTTGTGTATGTTAGCTAGTTACTTAGGTGTGCTCTATGATTATTTTCTTTTAATTTTACTTTCAATGTTGCCAAGGTATCAATGTACGTTCGCTTTAGTTCAAAATCACACAATAGGACAACAGTTTTTCCATTAAGTTTCAGAATAACATTATAAATTAATTAGTTCTAAAATCTTTTCAAAAAGAAAATTAAAATTTAGTTCTTTCTCGCAACCGAAATAACACAATCCAACAAAATTTAAAACAAAAATCGAAACCCATAGATCAAGTTATAATTTTCTACAGGATTGAGGAGCGCTAAATCCGAATCTGTTTCAGAAGTTACCCATCACATCAGGTTTTGTAGATATCAAATATGACAACAAATTTTATAAATACCGAGAATACAAAAAACGGGGTATTTTCAAACTTCGCGACACGATATCTGTAAAACCTGGTATGAGCCATAAATCCTGAGGTTAGAATTAGATTCAGCGCTGATCAATCCTCAATCCCGGAGAAAAGTATACTTTGGTCTCTGGGTTAAAAATTTTTTGAAATGCGAAAAATGGTAAAACTATCTGAAAGATTTTAACACGGCAGATATTTTGAGCTTTTTACCACGACAGATATTTTAAGCTACTTAGCTCAAAGAACACCGAATTTTGAGATATGGAATGCTGATTGATATTTTTTTATTTTTATATCGGTGGTATCCCACCGATAATATTAGCTGTAGTAGTGTTAATGAATAGTTGTAGACGTAGTAGCTTTTTAAAGATGGTGGTGGGGAAATGTATGGTGTCGTGCTTGTGCAACTTTACTATATACATATTTCATTCAAAATCTAAAAGTCACCCGCACACCCATAACCTAATACGTACACTGTTGTACAAAATAAAGTTCAAAAGAATTTATTGAAACACTATATTTAAACATAACATATTAGGTTTTCTGATTTGTATTCTCATATTTAGGTGGTTTCGGAATATGTTAATGCATTAATTGTGGACCAAGCTCTATAGGATTTAATTTGCTAAAAGAAGATGTTTTTGTTGAATTTTATAATAATTTTAAATTTTTATTAATTTTTTATCAATAAACTTATTTTCTATAATAAGGGTTATGGTCTATTTTGGACAGAACCTCACAAAGAGATTTTGGTTCCTATACATTTTTATAGCTATACTGGTATTTTTTAGCCACTTATGAGCGTTAATCTCATTAAAGGGGGTCTATTATGAGCGCTGGGATCAAATATGGCCTGATGTCTGCCAAACTATACAATATAACTAGTTCGTTTGAAATGACGAAGTATGCTACATCAGATTCTAAGAACTACACAGGCAACTATCAGGCCTCTCCTTTTACCAGAGGCTCTGATGGGCGTCGACCCCACAACATCCGAACTGACAGACTAGGACACTACCTACTAACCTACCGAAGACACCCATACAATATATCTAACTTGTGCAAAATTTCATCACAATTTAAGCACTATTCCTTATATGGGGGCTAGTTGAAAACTTGGACCAATATTGCCCATTTTCAATATCAAACAATATTCAATGTAGAAAATATTTATTGAGAATTGTAGCCCACTACCTCTTCTCGTATATATAGTTTTCAGAAGAAGAAACAAATTGTTTGTATACATTCATTTTTAGTTAGACATTTGAAATAAGTACGAAGTTATTGTTATTTTTGTGTCAGCTACTGTTTTGTGAAAGGGAGTGCTAAAAATGAGTGTGACAATCCTGTCGTAATTTCTATTTCTGATTTAAATATGAGATTCACACATTGGGGATTGGGAAAACTTTATTAAAGTTATATAAATATACTTAAATATAAGTAATACACATGCAATTTGTGTATATGTGTTCACATAATTATATCGAAATTATATTGAGGGAATACCATCCTATAACTATTAAGATTAACATTTAAAATGGAGGTTTTTATGTTTTTATCGCACGACATTTGTTTTATTTTCCTCTTGTGTATTACTTTTAATATCAAAGAGTTGTGGTTCAAACTATTAACGTGTTAACAAATTACATATCTGAGATTTTACTAATTTTCTTTTAAGAGATTTGTTGAACTTATATATTTATATAAAATTTTTATGTTCTAAGAAGTGCTCTAAAATGATAATATTTTCTAAAATGGATCATGTTGACGCGGAGTGTTTTTGGTATAAAAATTTAAATTTTTGGAATTTTCGACGAGTCAAAGTCGTTGTATTCCAAATGACTAGTACTGGTGCTGATTTTAGTACATACCAGTTTATATATTCCATTCGAGTACTTTGTGTAAAAATTCGTCATGTCCATTTAATAAATTTACCTAATTATTAATAATTCAAGACCCTGAATAATATTCTCAATTAGATACATTTAAATCTAAATATCGACACTAAAAAATTTTAATAATCTCCCAGGGCAATAATGATTTTTGGAATGTCAACATAAAAGTCAGAGAATAATTGTTCCCCATTTTTTAAAAATGCTGACAAAGTGTCAATCAAATTTATTTTTAAAAGAATCACAAATAATTTAACTCGACAGATTTAATGTTAAAAACGAACCGAGTGCTCTGTCAAATTTAAAGAATTCATTTTGTTATTCCAGTGCACACATATAATGTATATAATTAGAAATATGTTCATTAGTGGTATAACTTTTAACAATTATTGAATTTTCTACATCCGAAAAATGAAATGAATCGTTAAAAAGATCCCCAACAGAACACGTTGATGACTGGTTATGTATAGAAAAAAATCCATAAACAAGTTTCATAATTCCATCGGAGCACTTGTATGAAGAACAATTAAAAGCATTGTTTATATGTATTTGGCTGTGCCGAATCTTATACTGCCAACGACAACCACTCCTCGGTATTGTCTGTCATAGAGAAAGAAAATGTTACATTTAGAAATATTCCATAATGTAGTAAAATTCCAAACCCTGAACTGCGGTTCCAAATCAAAATCTAGGTGGGCAAAATTAAAATATGTGTATCTTTTGAATTTGGATAAATAACGTTTTTTTTTCGGTAGCCAACAAATTGTTCTACCCCAATACAAGAGCGAGAAATTTAACAAATGTTGGATAATATTTTCGTTTTAATATATTTAATATATTAGTGCTTAACTAAATTACAAATGTATATCTCAATTATTTTACCACATGGAATAAGCTTTTACTAAATGTAAATTTTATATTCATAGAACTCGCTTTTGTACTTTTTAGTCCTTTAAATGTATTACTAAATCCTATTGTATCATGAAAAATTTTATATTTGGTAGATAATTTTAGATTTAGAGACACGTATAAAAACGTAGGAAATTTGTGTCATTTGATGCCAACTTACAAAATTTTAAAATTTCGAAGTTCGTTAAAATCTACTCAAAATCTAATAGTTTTTAGTGATGCAACACTGTTTTTTCCTAAATAAAACTAAATGAAACAAGTAAGAGTGCTACATTCGGCTGTGCCGAATCTTATATACCCTTCACCATAGTGTCAAATTTAAGATTTTTATACCCTCCACCACCATCAGTGGTGATAGAGGGTATATATAACTTTGTCATTCCGTGTGTAACACCAAGAAATATTCATCTGAGACCCAACAAAGTATATATATTCTTGGACCTTATGAAATTCTGAGTCGACTTAGCTATGTCCGTCTGTCCGTCAGTCCGTCTGTCTGTCTGTATAAAACATTCTCACGTTAACACGAAGCAACAAATATTAACGAAATTCACCCATAATATTTATTATTGTCCTAGGCAGTTTGGTATTGAAAATGAGCAAAATCGGTTCACACCAGGAAAAGTTATGAATCAAATTTTGAAACAACTTCGAAAAAAATAAGCATTTTTTACACATTCTGATGTAATTTTCTCGAAAACTATGCAAGATAATTCAATGAAAATCACCATGCATTCGTTTCTACACAAGAGCTTGACTCCTGCTGAAAATTGCCAGAATCGGTCCACAATTTCATATACCTCCTATAAAAAAGTACATACATATTCCCGGAAAATGGTTTTTTTGTTAATAACTTCCGTCACAATCTCGAAATCTTTACAAAATTTTTCATGTTAAAATCTTATGTCAGTAGAATTCATTCAGAGAAAAAATTTTCTGGATCGGTCCATAATTGGACATAGCTCCCATACAAGGTCCCCTACCGAAATCACTTAAACTCACATAACTCATTACAAAATTAAGTGTAAATCCTAATGATTTACTACTTTAGTTTACATCTTTGATGGAAAACTATTATTAATTCAACGAGTAAACCGCTAACTGTATTTAAACTTTGTTAGAAGGACATACTCCAACGTATGAAAGGAAGACTCCTTGCCAAGGAATTAATAAGTGCCCTTTTGTTGGAGATTTGTTTAAGCCTTAATTTAAATAAGGTTAGTAAATTGATATTAAAGTGATTGTGTCAAAAGAAAAAAAGTATATAAACATACATAAATACATAGTATATATTTACGTGTGTATGTTTTATAAAGAAAAAAGCAAAGAAAACAACAAGTGTCTATTGTCAAAAAGGGAATTTAATGTTACTGCCTATAATTTATTGTGAATGAATTTAATCCATATTAAATACATTCTTGCGCGCGATTATATATTTACAGTACTTTTTGACAGCGATCGGTACATTTATATTCAAGGCTGTGTTTGTTTACTTTGGACGGACAGCCATAATTAATAATTAGAAATTGTATTTGTTTTTCGGCAAATTAATAAAAAATTAACTTTTCACTATTTAAAGAAAATTATTTTGGTGTTAATTTTTGAGTGAAATAGTGATCAAAATAATTGGTGTATGCATTTAATGCAAGTGTTTGTATACCTAATTTAATATTAGTAATTGTGTTGCGAAAGATAAAATTCTTCTTCCTCCTTTTACTAATTTATTGTTAGTTACCCTACGGTCGGTCGATTTGACTTTTAATAGTTTGTTTGGAAAGTAACAATACAAATTCGATTTTTTGTGATTTTTGAACGCTATTTTTCTATTTTTTATAGTATTTTACATAAATTAATCCAATCTTAAAATTGTGAGAATTGCCTTTGACAGCCCTCGAACGTTTCACTCGTGCATCAGACGCCGTTATTAAAATTGGTGCAAACTTTAATAATATACCCGAAGAAGAACATCACGTGTACTACTTCGAAGTTTTGGAAAGTGAATTGAAGATGTGTTGGGAAAAGGTGAAAATTACTTTCGATAAGTGTTTAGACGATCTTGAATCTTCTGAAGACGCTGAGCCAGAAGATATTCAAGTGGCTGAAAGTAAATTCCAGAGTATCCTCAATGTTTATGCGCGGTGTTCAAAGTCGATAAAAATTAAGATTGATTAATTGGAAGCAAAGACTAAGTCTAAAGATTCCCCTCATCCAAATAATTATTCAAAATATGATAGTGTTAGTCATAATCTACCTCTTCCGCCATGTGATACGGACATCTTCAACGGCGATTATCTCTCATGGCCTACATTTAAGGATCTTTTCACTGCTTTATACATTAATAACAGTCGGCTTAGTAATATCGAGCGATTATGTTATTTAGTGAAAAGAACAGATAACGAAGCGAGAGAAATTGTATCTAAATGTCCGTTGACTAATGCTGGGTTTGATACATACGAAAATCCTCGAATGCTAGTTAATAATTAACTAAAGTGCTTGTTTGGTTTGGAGACAATAACAGAGGAGAATAGTTCCTCATTGAAAAGGTTACAGCGCGGAATCAATGGATTTTTATATGAGATTCCCACTCAAAATTGGGATCCAATTATCGTTTTTATTTGCATACAAAGACTGCCCTCTCAGACTGTGACACTATGGGAACAAAGTGTTAAGGACAAAACTGCCTTATCTTTGTGGAAAGATTTGGACATGTTTTTGACCGAAAGAATCCAAACGTTAGCTTGCATACGCGATCTTATGAGTTCCAACACTGATAAGAAAGGCATTGAACGCAAGGAAAAGACACATGTTTCGAAAACAGGTCCTACGAATGCTTGTGTTTTATGTAGAAAATCGGGTCATTTACTTCGTTTTTGCCGTCAGTTTGATAGAATGTCTATTCCTGAGAGAGTTAGAACGGTTAAAAATTTCATTGCTGCATAAATTGTCTAGCTATCTCACATGAAGTTAATGATTGTTTAAGTGAACATCGTTGTTCTATTTGTAATAAGCGGCACCATACTTCACTACATCGGGATTCTTCAGCTTCGCAAAACTGTAGAAATGCACTTTCTGAGTCATTAGATGACAACTTTTCTATGGTTTTACGACCATACAATCCCATTCCTAATGACCAACGACCTACTAACTTGTCAACTGCATTGGTGGAAAGACCGACTACGTCAGGCGCAATAGTTGAACGACAAGTATTTCAAACCAGTCAAAACCATTCTATGTAGATATCAAGTTAGAGCTTTAATTGACCCTGCTTCAGAATGTACTATTATTTCTGAAAAGTTGATGAAAAGATTAAAGCTGCCCACCATTTCCGAAACAGCGAAGTTTTCAGGCGTAAATGGGGAATTTTCGGCCATTTCGACGAAGACTTGTAATTTGATAATAGGTTCTAGTACTGATTCATCATTTTTATTAAACACTTCGGCATCTGTTTTGCCAAGCATTTCAGGAAATCTGCCTTCGGTTTCGGTTAATGTCGACAAATTGCCAAATCTTCATTTGGCAGATTCGAATCCCTTCGGGAGCAGACCCGTGGAATTATTATTAGGAGCTGATGTATACCCCCAGCTTATTTTACCCGGAATTAGGAAAAAAGTACTCGGATCATTATTGGCTCAAAAAACCGTATTTGGTTGGATATTAACCGGTCCTGTAAATAGTATTAATTCATCTCCTACAAATGAAAGATATAGGCCAACTAAAAATAGATACATTCCAACATGGAATCGTAATGAACCCAAGTGATGTAGGAACTAGTTAATTTATCAATCTGTAATAGAACCGCAACTAATTAAAATGTTTGTAAAGCATTAATTTTCATTTCGTCTACGACAAGGCACTACGTGCAAACACTTACTGTAACCTTTTACAAGGTAATATTTAAATATAGACAATTCGAGATTTACGTCTAGCTCTAACGCTGTATTAATAGAATCGTAAAAGATGGAAAGAAAAATTTTTAAGTAATTTTACTATTGATCGCTTTGTATGGCAGACTTGTTGTTTCGAATTCCTAAATGATAACTATATATCAATTTACTTTACTTACCTTTTCCTAAATTATTTTTAATTCATTATTTTTAATCACTAATGAGATTCAACCGGAGTCTCATCGTGGCTCAACCAGAGTCTCTTAATGGCTCAACCAGAGTCCCATTATGGCTCAACCAGAGTCTCATCATGGCTCAAACGGGTCCATAATGACCCAAGTAGGAAAAACTGGAGTCTAATCATGGCTCATTTTAATTTGGAAAAAACAGTCCACGAGAGTTCTTAATGACTCGTCATTTATTTAGTTACAACACCTTAAGTGTAGCAAAGGGGCCGGCAATGTTTAAATACAAATTTGCGGTATTTTTCCTCTAAGTGTAAATCCTAATGATTTACTACTTTAGTTTACATCTTTGATGGAAAACTATTACTAATTCAACGAGTAAACGGCTAACTGTATTTAAACTTTGTTAGCCTCCATACTTAGAAATAAGTAGTTGTTTATCATTCGTCATATAGAAGCCTTAAAGAGCATTCTTGTTGTGCATACATGCTTAAGGTAATATATAAATAGAGGAAGACAAATCTTCTCCTTTTATAAAACTAATAATCCTTTGTGTTTTATTCTTTTTGTGCATTTACACTGAACCATATCGGATTGACGCCGAAACAATATCAATATAAAATTTGGTACAAGTATTGCTCATATGCACAAAAATATTACAGCAAACTGTTTTGATTTTTTTTTGTTGTTTCCAACGGTTTATTTAAACAAGCAAACATAATGTACACACAAACAAGCACAATCTGAACGTTGTTGTTGTTTTCATGCGTCTGCATGAAAAAAATACTAATTTTTTTACGAAATTTTCATAGGTTGTCTCAGATTTTTGCTCATATCTTCGTTAGTTACGAGCTGATTTTGGTGATTTTAAATAGGAACAGATAGAATTATTGAAGACTGAGATCCCAAAGATATCTGAGGTCTTCAGAAAATTGATTTCAACACACACATAGACAGACGGACTTGGCTTAGTAGAATCCGCTATCTATAAGGATCCAGAATATATATATACTTTATAGGGTTAGACAATTATATTGTAGAAATTACAAACGGAATGACAAACTTATATATACCCTTCTCACGAAGGTGAAGGTTATAAAAAGAGAAAAACAAAACAAACAAAAAATTAAAATGTCGGCAAAATTTTAACAAATTGTAAAACATGAATGAAAGTTAATTAAAAAAAAGTAATGTTATATTTAGATATATATTTTTATTATAAATAAAATTTTAATAAATATCCCATTTTTCCTAAATGTCAAAAATAGTAAGTATAAACGGTCTAGATTTGTAAAAAGTTTTTAGGATTCAGAGACACCAATTCTATAAAAAAAGAGCTTCAAATAATTTTGTCTACCTACATATATTTAGATTTGGAACCACAGCGTTCTTTAGTAATGTTCGAAAATTGAGTCGTGGTCTCCAGCACATATAGCCTACCAAAGCATTTGTGTGATTTTGTAAGTGTGGTTTTTGATTCGAAACGAGCGAAAAAAAAGTGTTCTCGTATATAATCATGTGTTAATAGGGCCAGTGTTGTGTCGTCTAAGAACAAAAGCACCGCGAACGTCTCAAAAACGTGTAAGATCGGGTAACAATTTCCAAAAACATGTGTAAAAAAGAAAAGAATGTAAAACTTAAAAAATTTTCGTTTTCGAATATTTATTAAAATTTAGTTAAAAGGGCTTGCTTTAAATATAATAATTTTGTTTATTAACAAAATAATTAAAGGAAATACATGCGTCATGTACATAAATAACGAAAATGTTCTAGCACACAGGGGGGTCAACGCTAAATTCAAAATATTTTGGGAATCATCATATGACAAAACTGAAAGTTCTTTCAACCTTAAAAACCCAATAAGAAAATTAATTGAAAAACTAAATTATTGAAATAGTTTCTTTTTTAATTTTATAAAAACTCAAAAATTATTAAAACAATACTACTACTTATGGTAGTCGTAAAAGTAATAACTTGTTATTAATTTACGATAATTCGTTTTTTTCTATTTTAAGCCAAGATTGGGTCGACACAACCCAAAAAAAGTTTATAAATTTACGTAAGTGCATAAAATCCACGTTTTTTTTATACATACATATACTTACAGTAAAAATGATTTTTCCAGATACAGCATGAAAATTTGCGTAAATATTTTATACAAAATTTTCTTACATATGTTTTAAAATAAGTTAAATGAATTCGACTGCTGCAAATCAATATTAATTTTCTTTGCTGGGCATGTCTCTTCTATCTATGCTCTTTTATTTCATAAATTTTGTATATTTATTTATGTACGGGGGAGGTTTTTGAATTGCATGATAGATTTTGGCATTGTAGAATGAGGATTTTAATTTTTAGTTAGTTTAAGCGTGTATTGCTTGACTGGGCCACTTCCGGTGACCTAATGTTTTAGCACGCGATTGTTTCATTTGCGTTGTTTTGCACCTTCACCCCAACCTCTACCTCTATATAACATACAAACGATTTTACTTTCATCATATAACTCATCGCAAAAACGCACACCATCGTATTCCAGGTTTATTCTTGTAAATAATGAAAAACCCTTTTTTAGGTTACTTTTTGACGTTTTTTCCAAAGATCAATTTTTGGAAGGATTAATTGGAATTATACACAAATATCCAACCTTAAAGCTTAGTCAACCATTATATAGCCACTCAGTCTACATTTAGTACATGTGGATGGAGAGTTTTATCTTGTTCCGTTTTCCACTTGAGAAGAAATAAATTTATGCATTGTGTTGTGAAAGTGATTTAATTTAAAAGTATTTATATGTATGTATGTACTTAAAGTTGTAATGTTTTTTGTAAAGAAAAAAATCATATACAAAAACAATTCATTATTTAACTAATACTGCATCAATTCACTCTGGTCAATGATTACGTTCTCAATTATTTTATGAATTCCCGGACATTATTGCGCGTCAAAGAATGGTTTTCACATACAAACCTACGTTTGTTTTCTTTTTTGTAAAACACAATTCTTAGCACGCAATTAAATAAAATGTGCAAACAAAATGACAAAGCTGAAAATAAAGTACTTCTATATCAGATTATAAAAAAGTCATTACTAGAGTACTTCTAAGTAATGCAGACGGTAAGTAGTAGTCATTGAAAAGTAAGTGGTTATGGAAGTACAACTCATTACCGAGTTTTTGCTGGGTATGTATTACAAATTATAAACAAGAAAGGAATGGAAGAGAAAATACCAAAGAATATTACTAGCATTGTGAATCCGGCTTTAGATTTTTACTAAAAAATATTACTCATTAATAAATTTAAGGATAACTTAACTAAATGTTTAGGCTTATTTTTGTAATAAACAGGTCAAGCAAAAATATGGCGCATAAAAATGCTTTTGAAAACGGAAAATATTATCTAAAATTTTACATTTTTTGAATAAAATTTCAAACTTTATTAAAAAATTAATAAATTTCTGAATTTATAAATTAAATTCATAGAGCTTAGATAGAATTGATTCTATTTGTAATCACATAATTCATCCTTATTTCAAAAATCTAATTTTTAAAATAATTTTTCGGGAAATAATTTAGAATGTGTTTAAAAGATTTATGATTGCAGGAATTAAAAACATTTAATTTATAATTCTTTTGGTAATACATTTTTCTAAAGAAAATAAAAAAATAAAAAATAAAAAATTATTATTATGCTGTAAAAGCATCAAATCAGTTTATTCAACATTTTAAAAATTATACCTAAATTTAAATTGGCACATAGCTTATCACCATAAATATCGTGTGCGCTAAGCGAGATGTTGGCGGTCAAAGGTCACAAAAATCAGTTTTTCACGAATATCTCACTTATTATGCGTCGTACGCATTTTTATGCCATTATAATTTCCATTGAGAATTGAATTTCTTACAATAGTCTTCTTATATGAAGACTATTTTTGCATATCACCAGTTTTGCGGACTATAGTGCATTATTTCCTATTGCAATGATATTTTCAAATCTTAATATTTTTAATTCCGATACAGATTACGTCATAATTTACCATTCTAATATTAGCTAAGGATAAATAATTAATTTCTTTTATACCCGTTATCACAGCCTCACTCTATGGCCCATAGTGCAATGTCCGTCTATCTGAAATTTCCGATGGAGTCACAGGTCATAAGAATACTATATATGTAGTTAAAAAAAATAGTGGACATAATTTACAAATCCAGGAAAATATTTCCACTAAATATCATTGAAATCAGACTTCGACATCAATTATCTCTAATATAGACAACCGACACCATTCTAAGACGTGGCGGTCAAAAATCTATAACTTTTGATTGAATCGGAATTTTTGAGTCCGTTATGGTGGTTAAAGTTGTCATTTCCGTTTTTAGTTGAATTTTAGTACAAAGTGATGTGTTATAACATGTTATTTTTTTGTTTCTTATGTAATGCGTTATATTTTTAGTTTGCAACTAATATTAGAAAATAATTTTTTAACTTTGGCCCCAGTTATGTGTTTTTGTTAGGTATTCAGGAGAACAAAAAAAAAAACTCTTTTATTTTGTAATTTCGCGAACTACATTTGAAGTTCTACATATGTTCCGTGCGAACCTAAGCCTAGCTACAAGTGTGTTGTACCTAAATATATTCCAGAATGATTCGCAATTTTTGATCTATAATTAAATAACTGATTTTGTTTCGATCATTTTGGAGCAAAATATTTTAATATTTTATTACACATAACTGATTTTGTTCGTAAAACTTGTACTTTATATGATCAAATACAATGATAATTTCTGAACAAATAAAAATATCTTCAAAGGATTTGGTGGGTGGATGTTTAACCAATAAAGGCATTAAATAGGGAAATAAAAAAATTGTCGAAAATCTTCACATGACTGTTGTTGTCGGAGCAACGACGATATGTATTACTAATTGTGGGAAATAAGCCAATATTAACATAATTTTTTCCAGTAGTACATTCTCAGGACTTTGACAGTAGATAAAAACTAAAAAAAAAAATTAAATAAGTCTATTATTTTTGAATCTTTTTAATATACGTAAATCGTTGATTTTAACTCGATGTGAAAACATAACTTACATGCACAATACCCTCCAAATTATAGTCGATTTAAAGAATATTAACTAATAATTTTGAACGAAATATTTAGAAGCCGTAATTTAAGAAAAACTGCACGACTATGGTTTTATTTTTCCAATTCACAATCGATGTCATGAGAATAGTTGCATACCATAAAATTTTTTCTAAATACATTTTTTGAAACAAAACCCATAATAAAAAAACTTACGACATACTCCGATACAACGATATGTAAACTGGACAATTGTAATTATAAAATGTAAAGTGTATTTATTGAAAATCATTCAAACAAGTTGAAGATTTTTGGGCTTTTGGAAATAAGTTTAAGCTCTAAACCAATTTATCGCTTATCGACGATATAAATTATGATCCAATACTTCATGTTGGGAAAATATTTTAGTTTTGAAAAATTTTTAAATTTATAATAATAGTTGTGGTTTTCCCTATACCCTACATCAAATTTTGTTGGAATTTACACATAAACTAAAATTCAAAATGCAATATTTATTAGACAATTTAAGAAAAATTTTTGTTATTGGGACGTTCAGTCTTTAGTACGAAACTTAATATTATATATGAAAATATGTTAAGCCTTTAAAATGTCCTTTATCCTTGAATATCTTAAAAAATGATATTTTGTTTTTCTTAATTTTTTAGTGACAGATATTGTTATTGGTGTGTAAAAATTTTAGGATGGGATCTCAATGGGTTTGGAAGTTATAGGAGTTTTTATTTAGCTACATTTACAATTTCCATAGGAAATTAGTGCTTTTTATACATTTTAAAACGTTTATAGTCTAGTAAATTAAGGTTTTAATGCCGAATAAAGTAAAAATTACCACAGACCATCAAATTAATGTTATAAATAGGAAGGTGAATAGTATCTGAAATCATGTCTTATATAATTGAAATATTAGAGGTCATAGGTCAAAATAATCAATTTTTTTGAAATACATATCTCCTTTTTCATACATCCTACGGATTTAGGAGTCATTACAAAATTTGTAGAGAATCAAATTTACGGCTTTTTGGTTTCAGACAATTTATTCCTATTATCAGCAGTTTTGAAGTTATAGTCATTTTTCGTTCATTTAAGATATGGTTTTCTAACCTTAATATATTTTGAACTACAAACTTAATTGTGATAATTGTTCGTTTAGCCTTTAATAAGGAACACATATAATTATTTAATTATACTTCTCGTGCCAGAGTTGGTCTCTGACCCATAGTGCGATCTCTTGTAATGTAAATTTTTAAATTAAATTAGAGGCTATAACAATAAAACGAAATTAATGAAACCTAGTGTATATAACACCGTTCGACAAAAAGAGAAAAATTTTGTTAGACACGAACCGGATGATATACATACGTCTGAAACTATAAATTTAATGGAGAAAAACTGCGTTTTCAGTTTCTCATTTCGTGATCCTGTGCCCTTTTTAAAGGACTTCAAAATTTTAAAAATATTTTAAAATACTTTTACTGATTTTTCTCTTTCTGTCGTACGGTGTCATATGTATACACTAAGTTTCATTAATTTCGATTTATTGTTATAGCCTCTAATTTAATTTAAAAATTTACATTGCAAGAGATCGCACTATGGGTCAGAGACCAACTCTGGCGCGAGAAGTATAATTAAATAATTATACGGTGTAATATAACTGATCAAAGCTTTAAACCCACCAAAATTTATTGATATCGGAGCAAGTTTTCATACAGTAAAATACATACGGAATAAACTGCATAGTGAAATGCAATATAAACTGCATAATGAAATGCAATATATAATACTGTGAAAAAACTTTCATGTTGTATGTATATATGAACTGATATTTGTTAAAATCGGCGATGCTGATTCTTTAACCTGACGAGTTATGCGTACCAAGTATAATTTCGATTTATCATTACAGCTTCTAATTTAATTTTAAAATTTACATTACATGAGATGGTCAGAGAGCAACTCTGGCGCGAGAAGTGTAATTAAATAATTAGATGTGTTCCTTATTAAAGGCTAAACGAACAATTATCACAATTACGTTTGTAGTTCAAAATATATTGAGGTTAGAAAACCATATCTTAAATGAACGAAAAATGACTATAACTCCAAAACTGCTGATAATAGGAAAGAATTGCCTGAAACCAAAATGCCGTAAATTTGATTCTCTACAAATTTCGTAATGACTCCTAAATCCGTAGGATGTATGAAAAAGGAGATATTAAAAAATTGATTATTTTGACCTAAGACCTCTAATATTTTAATTATATAAGACATGATTTCAGATATTATTCACCATCCTATTTATAACATTAATTTGATGGTCTGTGGTAATTTTTACCTTATTCGGCATTAAAACCTTAATTTACTAGACTATAAATGTTTTAAAATGTATAAAAAGCACTCATTTCCTATGGAAATTGTAAATGTAGCTAAGTAAAAACTCCTATAACTTCCAAACCCATTGAGATCCCATCCTAAAATTTTTAGACAACAATAACAATAATTTTGTCTATTTGTCATTAAAAATTAAAAAAAATAAAATATCCTTTTTTGAGATATTCAAGGATAAAGGACATTTTCCACTATATGGTCCTTGCGCCAGGACTTCATGTAATTTTAATGAAATGTCAAAAACGATTAATCGAAGACCTGTCGAACGAAACAATTGTTAAAATCGGATAACTGGTTACAAAGTTATTCAGTCATCAACATTTCTAATTTTGAAGAAAAATACCCGAGATGCCCTCATTAAGAGACCCATAAAATATGAACTGAATGAGTTAAGGGTCCAATTTTTACGCCATAGAAACAATTAAGTGTAGAATATATGTTTCGAGTTATAACTAAATCGAAAGGGATGAAAATTTGAAGTGGTCGAAATGTCAGTGGAATTACCCTATACATACTTATTCAGCAACTGCCGAAGAGGAAAGTTATAAAATCGAAGTTAAGTGGAAGTTGAAATTAATGTATTTAAGTTGTGAAGTAAAGTTTTAAACATCTTTGCTTACAATCAAGTTGCATATATTGCACACAAATGTTGCAATTTTGAAAACAATATCTTAATACAACTTTATTTTTTATAAAAATAATTTTTGGTGAAGGTGGTAGCGTGTGCGTATAATTGCAATTTAATTGTAAAATTTTTCTTATTTTTTATAATAAATACAAATTTTATTAATTTTTAATGGCATTTCAGCGGAATTTTTAAAATTTTTTTTCATTGTTTTTAACGCACACACGATGTTACTTGCTCTGCGGTCATTAGAAAATGAAGAGTAAAATAGAATAATGTTGTACGACAAGCATTTTTACGTTGCGACCCGATTGTAGACTCTTTCGTACAACCAACTCACAACTTCATATAACAACCCTACACGCTTTGCAATTCCGTAAACAACCTTCTCACATTGTATAAGCGGTTGTATCGTGTATGCCCTGCTTTAGAAATATACAAATAATAATTACAAAAAAAAAAAAAAAAAAAAAAAACAATTTTTGAAAAATATTGAAGAAAAAAGATTTAAAATCTTCACGAAAAAGCGAAGCATACTGTCAATATTTGAAATGCATATACATATTTGTAAAAGAAAAAGTATTTTTTGATTTCTTCAAAATTTTTTCTTCTAAATTAGAGAATTTTTAATAAAGTCATTCGATATACATTTCTCCTGGATCTAATTATTTCCTATTGAATCAATTGAACAAATATGTTTATATGTACGCAAAACTTCTATAGAAATTAATAATACAATTTTCAGGAAAGTTTTTTTTTCCAATTAAAATAATATACAAACTTGACTAAAAACAGATAGGACTACTTAACAGATCATGTACTCCAATAATGTTCACTAAACACAATAATTAGTGAAATCTTTAAAAACTTAAAAGTTATATTATCCCATCAAAAACTTGTACTTACTCAACAACTTAGTTTCAAATTACTACTACATACCATCTGCATTACTTATAACGAGTCTAGTAATGACTCCATTCCATTTTGTTCACACATTTTATTTGATTGCGACTTAACAACGTTTTTTAATCAAATAGGAAACCTGTGAAAACCATTATTCAACGCGCAATAAAATAGCTATGCACTGCATAGTAAGAAGTGGTGCAGTGAGTAAAACAATTGAATAATATTTATAAAAAACAAAACTACTTACTCAACTTACTATGTAGGCTTGATGTGGTAAAAGTGTGGTGAAAACACAAGTATTTGAAAATACAATTCTTCTAATACATTCTTAAGGTAAATTCACACCTATCAAATATTTGACGAAATCGTCTAAACGCAATGTGTAATAAAAACATCACACATTGAGAGATAATACGTATGAACAATTTGACAGTCGTATGGCTCTCTTCATTTTTTCAAATGATTCAAAAAACAAAAATATCAGGGATGTATTTTTATGTAAACACACAATAGTGTAAACGCAAAAAATATAAATGATACGATTTTTATTGTCTTCATCAAAAAAAATGGATATATTATTTTTATCATTCCGTTTGTAACATATCGAAATATTGGTCATAGACCCACAAAAGTATATGTTTTCTATGTCTTTATTAAATTCTAAAACGATCTAGCCATGTCCGTCCGTCTGTCTGTTGAAAGCACGATAGAGTCCGAACGAGAAGAGCTAAGGAGCTGAAATTTTCCATAAATATTTTTTTTTGATGCAGTTCGTTTGGTATTTGGTAATGGGCCAAATCGGTCCATGTTTTCGCATAGCCTCCATACAAGTGGCCCCCGAAAAACAGTGTAAACAGTCATAGCTGTTTTAAAAACATCAGTATGCCAATGAAATTCCACTTAAACAAGTTTTATATGAACCAAAATCTCCCTCCCAAATTTTTTGAGTATAGGTCAATAATTAACCCTACCATTGACCCCCATATAAGGTCCCTCTCAGAACATGACTTAACTTACTCCAAAATAATAGCAAAGTAACGAAATTCGACATAAATGAGTTTTAGGGGAGCTGAAATCTCTGCCAAATTTTATGGAAATCGATATAATATAGCGATAAAATTCGTCATTAACTAGTTTTATAGGATCTAAAATCTTTGTGTCAAATATTATGAGCATATTATATGTATATATTTATTATATTATGTTTGTATATGATAAAACAGTTTAGAATAAATCCAATAAATGATTCAATTGTGGTAGCAAAAGTTTGATTTATATAGTTTAGGTCCACTTTCCGAAATTCACTTAAAATTTAAGACACATGATGGTTCTGCCGAATCAGCACTCTTACTTGTTAAAAATACGAATGGAATTTCATTTTCCAAACGTAAAGTCATAGCACTTTTATACATTATACTTGCCAGAAACCTACTAAAGAAATGTGGTTTATATCTTGTGTTTACCTACATATTAAAATTATCACCAATGATGACTTTAAATTCTTGACGTTGTTTTCTTGAAAATTGCCAGAAATAATTTTGACTGGGATGCTTTTTTGTATACATACTTTGTATAGACACACATAGAATAAATAATAGGCTCAGCGAACATGTTTGATTCGAACATGCAGCAAATTAATATCTAATTGTTTGTAACGTAACAACCTGGTGGACCATTGAGTGTGTGTGCCAGTCCCTGACAGACATCAAGCCCATTGCTAGACATCCAACTAGTCTGCCGAGCTAGATAAACCATCTAGCTAACCAGCCAGCCTGCATTAGCTAGCCGACTAACTAAGTACGAGTAAATAATTTTGTATGGGCCATCAAATTAAACAATAGATTGAACCGACAGACGATATACACTTTGGGTAGTACGTACGAATAGTAAACGGTAGTTAGTTCAGTGAATGAGTGAGTGGCTGCTTTTAGGTTGGTTGCATTGTTGTATTGTGTTCGTATTGTTGAATTGTTGTTTCGCTTATTTTTGTCTATATTTCTATTTTATTTTTTGCTTTTATGTTTTTCTATTTTGTGGTTGGCGCTGTGCGGGATATTTAAAGTTTAGTTAACAAACATTGTTCGTTATGTTCGGATGTGTTTTTCATTAGCTGTTGTTCTGTCGTCTTGTGTTTGTCGTCTGTTCAATGTAAAAATGTATAAAAACAAATAATTTTACCTATATTTATAAATTTTCATTAAAAAACGTGTTTAATTTGAATCCAAAAAAAAAAAATATTAAAACAAATAAATATGAACTAGTGTTCAAATACATCAAAAATAAACAAATAAAAAATATTGTTAAATAATAATTATTATAAAATAAAAATATCAAACAATAATAATAACAATTGCAAATTGTTTATTTAGTTTATGTTTTTGTGGGTTTATTTTTCGAAGTTGAGATTTTTGTCGTTATTTAAACGGTATGTTTTGAAATTGTTGCGCTTGGTTACACGTGATTGTGTTTCAAACTAACGAAATAAATACTACGAGTATGTGTAACCTATCTTGTAATGAATGACATTCGATACTTCTTTACACATCCATCCAAAAATGTATGTTAAATACATGTGCGTATGTATGTACAATGCAATAATTGTATTCGTCAAAGACGGAAAGTGTTTTAGAGTTGCTGATTGTTGCAACATCCATCATCTATGTTACTAGTATATACAAACAACTACACACTTATACTTGAATTTATCTGTAACATTGTCTAGCATGTGTGTTTTTATTGCGACAGTGAAATAATTGTAAACAAACATTCAATACTCACTTGATTACTCCTTCTATTCTACTGTATTCGATTCATTTAATATCCATACATTTAATATTAGATCGGTCCTAAAAAAATAGATTTGACTTGTGTAGACTTAATTTTGTTTTTCACTAAAAAAATAAAACCTGTCGGAAGATATACCCCCTTATTCACAAACAAAATTTTTATTTTATAAACAATTTATAAATTAGATTTTGTATGGACATTTTGTTTTATAAACCTTTTATAAAATAAAAATGTTGTTTGTGAATAAGGGGGATAAACTTTAAGATAAAATTATTCCCGCGTTATATTTTCAACACTTGCAAAAAAGTTAACAATTAATCTAATCCAAAATGAGGGTGCACTGAAGTATTCGTTTTTAATATATTTTGGGTAAATATATATGTACGTGTATCTTGATTTACATTACAAAGTTTCAAAGAAATTTTTATTGTTTTGAAATTTAAATTGATTTCCGCCACGACAAAATAAAATCCACCTATAGTAAATATATTTTTTAAGGGCTCATCTAATGAAAATATATTGTACGAATATGTAGGTAATTGTTATGAATGAAAATTACTAAATGAAACCACCAACAGCAATATCAATTTAATTGATTGCAATAAAAAATATATGTGGTAAAAACAATTGTATCCTTCGCCTAAAAATGAATAAAAAACAAGTAAAAGTGCTATATTCGGCTGTGCCGAATCTTATATACCCTTCACCATAGTGTATTTAAAAATATAAAATTTTAATTATTTCATTTTCCCGATCATTATTATAGCAATAGCAGAACATAATGAACAACAACGACGCTAAACGAAATAAACACACAAAATACAAAAGGCAGTCAAACCAGCAGACATCCAAACATACGATACTAAATACATACACACAAAACAAAATACACAACGCAATGAAACCAACAGTCATCCTAACATACGGAACTGAATTCACCTAGAAACAAAAACAATATACACAAGGCAATGAAACACGCAGCCATCCAAACATACGAAACTGAATACACTAAGAAACAAAAACAACATACACAAGGCAATGAAACACACAGCCATACAAACATATGAAACGAAATACTCAAAAAAAAAAAAACAAAAACAAAATACACAACGCAATGAATAAGCAGTGTTGTTGTTGCTTATTTTTTATGAAAATTTCAGAGGTTGTCTCGGATTTTTGCTTATATCTCCGTTGTTTATGGACGGATTTTGCTGATTTTAAATAGGAAACTTCTCGAAAGCATGTCTGATAGAATTATTGAAGATTTGGATCCCGAAGATATCTGGGGTCTTCAGAAAACTGATTTCAACAGACAGACGGACAGACAGACAGACAGACGGACATGGCTTAATCGACTCCGCTATCTATAAGGATTCAGAATATATATACTTTATATGGTCGGAAAATTATATTTTGGAAATTACAAACGGAATGACAAACTTATATATACCCTTCTCACGAAGGTGAAGGGTATAATTAAGGGTCTTATTCATAAACTTTTATCAAAGGTTTATAAATCAAATTTTCATACAAAATTTGTACTATAAACCTTTGATAAATGTTTATGAATAAGGCAGTAAATGTTTAACAAAAAAATATTTTTTCCATTTTTTAAACATTCATATTGAACTTGTATAAATTCAGTTTATTACTATTGACTAAAGAAAAATGAATCAAATGCTCGAATTTCGGATGTTTACATATTAAATATTAAATGAAAATGAATGTGTATAGTGCAACCTACAATAATTTAAATAAATAAACAAAGTAACAAATATCAGAGATTTCAGAAAATATTTATTAACAAAATACATATAATCGAATAAAACATAAAATATAATTATTAAATCATAAAAAACGTGTGAGTGTGTGGGTGTTTCATAAGTTTATTAACAATAATATAAAACAAATTTTCAAATAATTTTCTAGTTTTGTAAATTGTCCGAATGTGATGTTCATTACAATATAAATACATACCAACATCTATTTCTTTATACGTCTAATATTTATTTCTTTAATAATGTTAGTTTATTGTATTTTTTATTCACTTTCAATTGAAATTGTAATTTGAAAAATAAAAGTAGTCTCGGCTTTTAGGCACACGTATGAATATCTCCATCACGTGCTAAAAATTAAATGTATGTTTTGTATTTCATGTAAACCCATTTATATACATATGTATGTATTTATTTTAAATATACACATATGTACATATTATATATTCATACATACATTTTTATTATCATTATTTTTTTCCTGTTGTTGAATTTCAAGGAGTGAGGGATTGGTTTAGTTTGATTCTTGGTATAAAATTGCAACGATCAAAATTTGAGACATTCGAGCCGTACCTACAGACTTTGTTAGCTTGGATCCTTTCAAAAAAGTATATTCTCGAATTTAACATATATTTATAATAAAATTGCGGTCTATTTAAAAACTTTTGTTGGTCTTTCTTGTCCACACGTTATATTTTATCCGGTTTGACAAATTTTAGCAGTTTTCCACCTTCTAGTATCTCTACATATTAGCAATTTAATTTTAGCAATGTTTGATCATCATATCTCCAAAGTATAAAATTGCGGGAAGACTAAGGCTTAAAAAATTTCATAGAAAAAGGAAAAAAACACCCTAATGTCCATATATGTAACATATATAAATATATGCATATGTACATAGTATATTAGACCGACTCACTCTGTATGGAAAGCAAAAACGTTTTTGTGTTACCCCTCTCAAAATTTACCTTTGCTTTGTTTTATGATGATTATGGGGTATCGTTTGAAAGTGGTTTTAAAGCCGCGTCCAACGATGTATTAATCATAAATAACCGTCTGCTCATAATTGTCGTATTCCAAAAAAATTAAAATTGTCAGGTTGTTCATTAATATAAATAAAATGAATGCACAATATTGCAAATTCTGCACACTACTAGACATGGCTTCAAAAACCCTTTCAAATGAAATATTGTATATTTTGTTAAAGAAAAAACTGTAAAATTTAAAAAAATAACTAAAATGGGACTTTTTTGTAACCGGTCTAGCCCACGAACCGCCACCGATAGACTAGATATATTTTGGGAACCATCATAAAACAAAACAAAGATTTTTTGAAGCTGGGCAAAATATTGAAATTAAAATGAAAAATCGTATCCCCTATAGGATATTTTCTTGAAAACTGTCCAGCTCACGAACGGACAACACTCTACCCAAAATATTTTGGGAAACATTATATTACATAACAGCGAATATTTTGAGGGGGGTAACTCAAGCACCTTTTTTTGTGAGTCGGCCTAATGTACATATATATTTTTATTGTTACATTTTATTATGTGCATATGTTTCATACATGCATGGTATGTAATGTTTATTAAACTAGCTCTCTGCTTAATCTATATTCTTTGCAGAAATAGCCTTTAAGCTGAGAAAAGAATTTCAAATTCTCATAATTTATTTGGAAACATTATAACTCGCGAACTAAATTTTTTTTATCAAATTTAAGCTTAAGATTAAAAGGAATTTTAGTTGAAAAAAGTCGATGTCTTTTGTTTGATAAAATCGGTAAGTCAACTATTTTGAACCAAAAACTTCGAAAAATTTACTTTGTAAATAAAAGTCGCAAAACTAGTCGAAAAAGAATCGAAAAGTCTATATTAAAAATGCATTAAGAACACCTACATACATATTTTTCATATTTCAATCAAAATTCTAAGCCAATTTATAAAACTTGTTTATGTGAAATATCATCCGTATACTGGTATTTGTTAGGCAGTTATGAACATTAAAATAATTTTGTGGACAAATGTGGACCTGGAACTTATTACGATTGACACATAATCAACATAGGCCACTGTATGGAGGCTAGGTGAAATCGTGGTCTGGTCAATAGAGAATATTTTGGGAAAATTCATCTTCGTCCACACCTCCGGGACCTGCCGAGCCTTCAACAGAGAGACAGACATGACACCTTAGAACAGTAATCGGCAGAGAGTAATATAGGCTCTTTGCCGATTACTGTTTTTTATAATTTTTATGTATAGCTCTTTATCAATTACTGCCTTAGAATGACAAGAATACTTATAATCGATGTGTTACAAACGGAATAACAAAATAAATCGGATATAATTGTAGTTATTGTTTAATGTCAATTACTTCTTAATTGGTATTAGACTTGTTCTTTCATCTGCCTTAAATTAAGGGTTATATGGAACAAAATACAAAGTAATTTTTACGGACAGGTCTAATGGCTTCAATATTGAAAGAGTATTTGTGCGAATTGTGGGAAGTTTGTTGTTAGTGTAGCCTACTTTCCGTTATTTCAAATAAGTCAATTTGTTTAACTTGTCAGTAGTATCGTTGTTTGACTAATTGCCCAGTAAACAATTTTAAATTGTTTGTCCTTTTTTTATAGTTTTTGTATGTTTTAAAAAAATATATACCTATATTTACTTTGGTATTAATTACAGTGGAATCTTATAATACTTAATAGGTATTACGGCAATAGATTTTGTCTGGTGTAAGCGATTCAATTCTGTTCGGAACAGATCCTCTGTGATCATGACCCGATTTCAGCAGCTTATAATGGGATTCTTGACATTTGACATTTTGTTCATGAGTTATGTAGATCATACCCTTGAATGAAAGATGAATCGTGTGACAAAATTTATCGAATTATCTGCGTTAATTTCTGAAAAAATTACTCCAGAAGCAAGAAAAAGTATACATTTTTCTAGGTTTAATTTTCAATACCAAACTTCTTACACAATCATAAATATTTCTGGCGAATTTATTTAATTTATATTGCTTAGTTTTTAAGTGTTTTATAAAGACAAATAGACGAAAATGTAAGCTAAATCGTCCCAGTTATTCATATGGATTAAGAATAATACATATATACTTTCTTGGGTCTCAGATGAACATTTGCTGATATTTCACTCGGAATGACAATCTTATAACTACTCTCTATCCCTACTGATGGTGGTAGAGGGTATAGCAACAGGAATATCCCTTTTCTTCTTACAATTTTCTTAAAATTAATTAAAAATAGCTTAGTTTTCAAGTTCTCTTGAAAGGAACCTTAATGGTAGTATAACCCTTTAAATTTTGATCGTTTATACGAATATGTATAAATACATAGTAATTATAATAAGTAACGATTTCATTATTCGCACTTTTGAAAAGGATTTCACAAAAATAGACTAATATTATCAACCTATAAATTGAGTCTAGCTAAAGGAAAGGAAACTGTGCGGGATTCCATATTAATATTTTCATCCGTGAGCGTTAAGCTATTTTTACTTAGGAATTTGATACATATCCTTACAACACACTGCTAGGACAAATAAATAAAGCAAAAGATTTAAATTTACTAGGACTTTTAAAATGTTACCACGCAATTTTTTTGTTTACAAGAAACCCTAAATTTTATTTAAAGAATAACATTGTTATCTAAAGGGAATTAATTAATTGATTGTTGTTATTGTTCAAAGCTTTTTTAAAACTTTTGTATAATTAAGAAAAAAATAAAATAAAAAAGTACATAATGACTAATTCAATGCATGTGTACGCGAGTTTATATTAAATATATGTATGTGAAAATCAATCATGTGCTTAACAATTTACATACAAATGTTAGATAAAAAATAAATAATTTGGTTTCACCTATTTATTAATTTTTCATTTATTTATTTAAAATGGAGTGAATGAAACAACAACACAACTAAAGTATTTTAACACTTAACAGCTTACATGCACAGTCTGGCAGTTAAAAAGCGTTATAATTTTGTTTAAACAGTTTAAAATAAAAATGTTAATTTGATCTAAAAGAGTAATTGAATATTTTGTTTTTTGCGATAAAATTAATCCACTCACTTCTATCTGAATTAAGAAAAAAATGAAATGATAAGAAAGTAATTTCTATTAACTAACGGAATTTCGTTATAAAATTATGCGTTGGGTTTATATATTCGCTATTTTCTTTATTCTCTCGTCCATATCGTCTCTTAATTTCTTTATTGGGTCGAATCCTGTGAAGTTGACTATTCAATTAATATTGTACATTAATACTAGTGTAAAGTTACACACACACATACATACTTACACGTACATATATTCATTAGTCCTGCTCACTGTTGTATGAATATTGTCTGAATTGACTCTCTTTGACAGATCCTTAGTATATTGTCCATTGTATGTATCTAAAACAAATAATATAATATTTAGAGCTAAGCTGATTATGAAATCAAGTCATAAAAATTAAATATAAATTTATTTCAAGAGCAGGTCTAATACTATATATGAAAATATGTATATGAAAATATGCATACTTCCGCAACAGACGAAGCAATAATTTTCTCAAGAATATACACCTGACTGAATAAGTTTTAACGTACACGTAACGTGTATAAGTATGTTATATTTTTATATTAGGCTGGCTTTTTTGTATGATTATACATCGAACTATTACATACACAAATAAAATTTATTTCAAATAACCGATTAATTAATTTAATAAATTATCTATTTAAACAATATTTGAGCATTTTAGTGTTTTTAATTTTCTTTAAGAAATAATTTCACATAAAAACAACATATTTTAAAACTAAACAAACTTTATTAATTTATTTTATTTCACAATGAATTGAAATCGAAGAAGTAAAAAAATATCAATTTAGTTTCATGTATGAAGGAAGATTATATAAAATGTAGTAACCAATTAAAAAAACAATTGTTATTTTAACCCATTTTTAACCCAAAATAATTACACAGGCCAACGGTTTTGTAAAAACCTTTGAAAACAATTCGACTGAATCTAATGTATTTTTAGCTGATGAAACCGAATCTGCTGCTATTTGTTTTTCTCTATCACCCAAAATTTTCTCGCAAAATGGCATCGAATATTTAGTTTATATATTACGGACATTTTATACAATTGTAAAAATATATTTACGTTTAAGTGTTAATTTCGATTATTTCGATGGCATTATAAATACGGGTCTTCATTATATATATTTCATAAGTTTCATTTAAATCGATTGAAAACACAATAATATTTCACTGTGGTTTCAAGAAAAGTTCCTAATATTACATAGCTTGGGTTTGACTTTCACAGTTTATCGGTTAACATTATTCGATTTTACTAAAACTTCAGATATATATTTCCTATTATCTGGAATTTTATATTCTGAAAATATTTTATATAATATACATTAGGGTGGGTCGAAAAAAAAAAAATTGAGTCAGTCACCCCCTACGATTAAACATATGTTAATAACATTTTCAAAAACATAAAAAATATTTTTTTGCCACGCCTAGAAATACCGCCCTTTTTGTTTTTTATATATTACGCCTCCATTTTAAGTCCGATCGTAACATATAATATATCAATATTTATGGCTTGACTGTAGCTATATTTCACTCTTAGACAATTTTTTAATTCGACATCATATTCTATGCGCGACTTCTGATATCTCGGATCCTTCTCCAAAATCTAAAAATGTGGCTATACTGGAATAAAGTATATTTAATTATATGAGCTATTAGCTTTTAAAATGCTCAGTTTTATGCATAAACAGCTATTTTACAGATATTTAAAAATACCTGTATAGTTCTAACTACAAACAATTAATTTGCTAGGGATATGGTCGAAAACTATTTTTTCAAATTAATTTACAATACACAAATTTCATTCTGCCCTTATCTTAGCACAAGAATGATAATTTTATTCAGCATTTAATTTTATTAATTAATAACAAAATCACGTAGGTACATAAAAACTAAACATTTTATTTTATAAAAATCTGTGCAAAATTAAAGAGTTATGCTTTATAAAAATATTTCATGTTTTTACCATACAATTACTTGCATGTTTCTTTTTTTTAACAATTTTCAAAAATGTTTACACTAATTTTTATACAATGTAATAAATTTATTTAATGATAGATTAACTTTTCTTAAATAGTTATATATTTTTAAAGAAGTTCTTGAAATAAAAACTATTAAAAAAATATTAATCGGGAATGGCCGACCATATGATACCAGTTATGAATATATCTAAAATGTGATTTCTTATTTAATAAAGCATTTATACTGAAATTTGTCCTTTTTAAGAAATTTATTGATGAAAAACTGATTTTCTGAAAGAGACTATATATGGGAGCTAGGATTAATTATAGACCGATCCTCTCAAAATTTGGTGGAGGGATTTATGTTCATATAGGAGTTAGATATGCAGAATTTCATCATAATGGAAGTGTTTAAGAGGGAAATAACGAATAGCCGCAATTAAGAGCTCCAATTTAATCCATTTTTAAACAACTTCGTCCTTTGGTAAAATTAAATATTTAAGCCTATTTTCATCAAATTATTTGGAAAATTGCTGTAGGATATACATACATAGTTAACTTTATGCTATTTTGAAAGGAAGTAGGATCTGAAATGGTTTGCAACTGAAAAAATGAAAAGGATTTCTGTTTTATATAGTTCATTTAAAAAATGTTCGACTGTTTTTCCTGGCAAATTAATTGTTTGTTGTGAGAACGGTTGATAAATACTTGAACATTTTTAAATATCTATAAAATAGGTGTTTATGCATAAAAGTGAGCATTTTAAAAGCTAATAGTTCATATAATTCAATGTACTTTATTCCAGTATAGCCACAATTTTAGATTTTGGGAAGGATCCGAGATATCAGAAGTCGCGCATAGAATATCACGTCGAATTAAAAAATTTTCTAAGGGTGAAATATAGCTACAGTCAAGCCATAAATATTGATATATGACATGTTACGATCGGACTTAAAATGGCGGCGTAATATATGAAAAACAAAAAGGGCGGTATTTCTAGGCGTGGCAAAAAAATATTTTTTATATTTTTGGAAATGTTATTAACATATCTTTAATCCTAGGGGGTGACTGACACAACTTTTTTTTTGTCCATAGAGACCGACCCACTCTAATATACATAACAAAAAGGAATTATGACAAATTTTCAAAAATATTACCAAAAAATAGTTTTCTCCGAAATCCTCAAAATATATAGATATCGACATTATTTCTTTACTATTTGCTGTCCTTCTTTATTGTCCATAAGTCACATGAAGATTTCCTCAAAATTTTAAAATTTCCTTAAAAAAATTGTTAAAAGTTTAAAACTGGAGTTTTGAATTTGCCGTCTGAAGGGTTTCCCCTTCAAATACGGATTACGCTATCTAATGAATACAAAAACATTTAAGTTAATATATTTAATGTAATGACATGGTTTTATTAGAATATTTCTCAAAATGTATTAAATTTTTTAAATATTTCTCATTTCATCATTTGTGACACTAAATGATCTGAAGAATTTGTAATGACTTTTACAATTTTTACCGATTTTTATATCTTATTAAAATGACAATTGAAGATATATATTTCAATTATTTTCAGTAAAGATAAAAAATAGAAATTAAATGGTCAAATTTATGCTAAAACCATTTTCTACTTCGGAGCCGTGTCGTCACGAGTTAACGAAGTCCTATCGCCCGAAAAATTTCCACAATTCATTTTTATAACTTAAACTTTAAGTCTAGAGGCACAGACGGTCAATATTCGCAACTTCTGTAAAATTAAAGAATTGAATATTTGGGACACAAGTATACAATCACGGGGACTAAAATATAAAAATGTGGGAAATTGGTGGGTTATACTCAGTGATGCCAGGAGATTTTTTTCAGAAATCCCTACGCTTATGAGAAAAAATCTCTTTTTTCCCTACACCCACTTTTTATTTTCCCTACATTTTTCCCTACACTACTTTTTTCCAAGTTTATCTTAAAAAAATACAAAAATAACATAAAAAACTAAAATATTAGCTCCGTTTTATAATATACCTATATACATATATATGTATTTTTTTTTTTTAATTTTTAGGAATGAAATTTCTAGAATTTAAATTTTTTTCTTTCAATTTTACATCATACAAATCTTCCAACCCTAACTCTTCAGTTAAGATTAAAAAAACAAGACAATTGAAAGATTTATGGCAGTATCGCGATTCGATGTTAAAAATTTATTTTATGTGCCCCCAACAAAAAAATTTTCATAAAATAATTATTTTAAATAAGGTTTACTTTTGCGTTTACTTTTTGCGGTTTACATTTATAAATTTTCAGAACATTAAATCTATATGAAAGATTTTAGTATGTCGCATGTTTTGTAGACCTCAGTTCAAGAAACCCGAATTTTGGATTATGCCAGTCTTGTAGCGATATGTAGGTACATATATTGTAGAAATTACAAGCGAAATTTTTACTAACGATACACTTAAAACTGATTTCATTTTTAATTTTAAAGTTTAATACATGAAAGGGTATATTTTTAATTGTTAAAAACTATGAAATTGAAAAATCCCTACAATTTGACAATAGTAACAAATCTTTCCCTTTTTCCCTACACGTGAAATTTTTGAAAAAAATCCCTACAAAAAGGGAAAAATCCCTACACTTGGCATCACTGGTTATACTATATAATACTAGGATTAGTGAAACTTGTTTAAGAAGTTTTTTCATTGTTGGCCTGTATTATTTGTCGATTAAACTGATAAAAACAAATTGATAACCTAAGATTATTTTATTAAACTTTAAAAAATATTTGCTATAAAAAGTTCACTTTAAATAATGACAAATCTACTATTCTTCTGAAATGAAATATTAATTAGCTTTGGAAAATTATATATATAATTATTAATAAATGAACATTTAATATATAATGCAGTCCCATATAATGCAGTTCTAAGGCAGTTCGACGTACCCTCTCCTAAACATTATAGCAATTAAGATATATATGTGTAAGTGAAAATTTATAAATATTTAACTTAACCTTCGAATTAATAAATTTGGCTTCATTTACCTTAATATTTCTGCTGCTGTGGACACTGCAGAAATTGACCACTTAGTGTGAAGGTTTGGTCAATTTCTAAAAACCACAATTTATTAAGACTATGTTGCTTATACTAAATATGTACATATGTGTATGTATAAATATCGTAGATATGCCCCTAAAATAAGTTAATTCTTATCAAACATTTGACTTAATGTAAAATTTGGTAAAAATATTAGTCCAAGAAATAAAGTAATTTTGAAAATTCCCTTCACACTGGAGGACATCATTAATCCGTCCTTTTGTATATAATTGTAAAATATACATTACATTGTAAATAACAAACATTAATATCTACATAACCACACAAACATACTTACATACTGAATGAATGCATGTATACATATGTCTGTACATTTATTCTATTTATTCCACAATTCTTTGAAAATGTGTTGCATACGCAATGAAAGCAAAAAATATTAAAAATAAAACAATTGTTGTAGACTCATTATTCCGTGTTTATAAAGTTGAACATCAAGTAGTATATGAAATCGAGTACTTACTCGTACACCTCATAATGCTTGTTGAAATATATAAATATGTAACATGTATGTGCATATGTATGTATACAGTATGCGTCATAGTTAGAAGGTTTTCAATTATTAAATATTTACATACATATTTCTTCCTCTTGAGTCTCTGTTCAGATTGCCTTTTGATTGTTTTAATTAGAAAACTGTTGTTTGTTATTGTTATTGCATATACATATATTAATTACAGTTAGTCTTTTATATTAATATAATTTACAAAATGTAGAAAAATCCTTTGAATTACATACGGGTGTCTTCATAATTAGCTGATGGTCACAACTTGAACTTCAAAGAGATTTATGTAAATACTTGAAATCATACATATGTACAGATGTCTCCTGCCTTTACATATTGTCTTAAAAGTGGGATTTGATTTTCCAACTTTATTCCAAATTCTGAGATATTTTTTTTTTACTTTTAAGCTTTGAAAATTAGAAACTTATTACATAATTTTTAGAACTCTCATTTAAAAAAAACTTAACTTTTCAAACAATTTCGGATAAAATTTTAAATTATGTTATTAACACAGAAAAATTAGTCAAAAGAATTGACAAACCAATTTTACAAAAATTGAGAGTATTGACTGCCTCTGCCTGTAGACTTAAACTTTAAGTTATACAAATGCATTCAGGAAAAATGTAGAACGATAAGTCTACGGTAACTGGCGCAAGGCCACCAATTAAAAAAATTTAACCACTTAATTTATGTGTTTGGATTTTAACAGCAAATAATTGGAATATATATACTATTATCGTTCGAATAAGATATAAAACAAAAAAAATGTAAAAGTTATTACAAATTCCTCAGATTATATAGTCAGAAAATACTTAAATGTAAAATATTTCAAAAAATTTAACACATTTTGAGAAATGTTCTAATACAACCATGTTATTACGTTAATATATTGGTATCATTAGATAGTGTAAACCATATACGGGAAACCCTTCAGACGACAGTTTCAGAACTCCAGTTTCAAACTTTTAACATTTTTTTAATTAGCGGTAACTGTGATTTGAATTTTGAGCATTTCGTTAGTAATATTTTTGAAAATTAGCCTTAATTCCTTACTTTTCTGCATTCTATATAAAGTCTTTTCAGAATATAAAACTTAAAATAATAGGAAACATATAGGGAATTTCGTGTCAAGTGACCCAACCAAGATATGTACTATGGGATAGTAGGAAGTTCACAAATTTTCAGCTCTATTGGTCAAGAACTGCAGGAGTCAGGGGAGGTCAAAGTTGGACATTTTGGTCATACAGGGTTTTATTCAAATGAGTGTAACTTTTCACCTATTGGTCCGAGAAAAAATTGTCCAAAGGAGCTAAGATAGGTATTTCATCATTCTTTCCAAAATTTTTTTTACATTTTTTACATTTTTTAAAATTTTTTTTTCAAAATTAGCCCTTTTTATTTTTTTCTTATAAGAAAGCTTATAAAATTTCCTTAAAGGGATTTATAGTCCCATAATGGGATGCGAGTGGGATATCCATCAACAAAATTATTTTTTAACTCAAGAATAAACTTTTTTCAACATTAGCACTTAATTTTAGCCTATTTTTCAAAATGGACGTTTTTGTTGTATTTTTTTAATCAAAAGAAAGCTTAGACCATTCCCTTTAAGAGCTTTGTGGTCACTTAGCCCTTTAAGGAAATTGTATAAGCTTTCTTTTACTAAAAAAAAAAATAAAAAGGGCCCATTTTGAAAAAAAAGTAAAAATTTAAAAATTTTAAAATTAATTTTTTTTTTTGGAAAGAATGAAAGAAATAACTATCTGAACTCCTTTGGACAATTTTTGCTAGGACCAATAGTTGAAAAGTTACACTCATTTCAATAAAACTCAGTATGACCAAAATGTCCAACTTTGACCCCCTCTAAGTCCGGCAGTTCTTGACCGATAGAGCTGAAATTTTTGTCTGACCTACTATCCAATAGTACTAACTTTAGTGCAAATTTTTTGAGTTGGGTCACTTGACATGAAATTCCCCATATGTATATCTGCTGTTTTAGTAAAATCGTATAATGATAACCCATAAACGGTGAAGGTTAAACTCAAGCTGTGCAATATTGGGAAATTTTCATGAAACCATAGTGAAATATTATTCTGTTTTCAATCGATTTAAATGAAACTTAGAAAAATATATAATAAAGAGCCGTTATATTGTGATAGAAAAATCTAAATTAACCACTAAACGTAAATATTTTTCACAATTATATAAAATGTCCGTAATATATGAACTAAATATTCAATACCATATTCCGAGAAAATTGTGTGTGATAAAGAGAAAGCGATACCAGATTCTGATTCAGAACATAAAAAATAAAATCAAGTCAAATTGTTTTGAAAAGTTTTTTCAACCTTCGTTGTCCTGTGTTATTTTTCTTCTTAAAAATGTTCAGGAATTGCATTTAAAAGTAAATAAAGTTGTAAGAGATTTTAATGCAAATTAACCCTCAACAATTTTATTTTATTGTAATACACTTGTTATTAATATGTATATGAATTGAACAGTTGTATTAAACGGTAAAAATTTCAATTTATATTAATTAAAAAATGTTAAAAGGAACAATGACGTCTATTTCATTAGAATACATCTAATATGTTTTATTACTGTTTGAGAAAAAAAAGATTTGTATTTAATACAATATTGACGTTATAGCTATGAAACACACTGTATATACACACACATACACACACTACTTAAAAAATCGTACGTAAATATTTATTTATTGATTCATTCATTCGTTCATTCATAAGTGTATCTGTTTCGATACACACTTTTATTATGTACTGCACAGCTAAAGAATGAAATGTTGATTTTTATCGAATAATTTAATTTTTCGATTCTTTAAAATTTATTCTCTTTTGCGATTGATTCTTTCTTACATGTTCATTAAATAATGAAATTAATAAAATAGATAAATATTTTTATCATTACATAATGTTTTTAACAATGTGGTATTTAAAAATTTTTGTTTTAAATTATTTTACTGAAATCCAACCACATGTTTCACGATTAATCGTAACCCGATTAATTGGCCGGATCGAATTTTCACCACCATCAATAGTTCCTGCAACACTAATATTGAAGAAAAATAAATAAAACTATTAGTAACCCAAACAACAAGTGTCTGTACACAGAAAAAAGTTCCAGCATAAATATTATGAACTGCTTTCATTGACTAAAGTTAATAATATTTAAGAATAAGTTCCTAAATTGTATGAATTTTTTCATTTTTATATTTTTAAACATAATCTAGAAGCCTTGACTTAAAATATTAAAAATTTTCTTTATATTTTTCTATTTGTTAAAAAATGTTTGAAATTTTCTTTGGAAAATTTTTTATTTCTTTATGATTTTTAGATTGAAAACAATGAAATATGCGCGTAACATACAGCATTTTCTGAAGAATGGATGTTTAGCTATATGCTGATGTTTTTTTATTTCATATTTTGTTTTCCAACATTTTATTTATTTATCATAAAAATTCGCTAATATGTGATTATTTTCTAAAAAATGGAAGATATTAATAGGTAACGCGGATATTTATTCCAATTTTTTATGAAAATCAAAAAAATGAGCAAAAAAACAAAAAAAATCTTTAATGTACAAGTTCATACATTTTATGAACTTTTAATATTCTGAATGAAAATGGTTTGGAAAAAAAAGTCATGTTCGATTCATTCAATTTATTACAAAATTCATTCAAGTTATGTATTAATTTTTTCTGTGTAGGAAGAAAACAAAAAATAAATAAATAAAATTGCATGTGTTTTTCATTTATATTTTACGTGAATGATTTCATAACAGCTACTGATTGATTTTTTTCTTAATTTTTCTATTGATTACTTATTATTTATTGCAAACAATGTGAACACAACTTCGCCTTTGCCACTCTGCCACCAACAGACTGATTGATTCGCTAACTGAATAAAATATATTAATAAGAAAATATTTCTATTTTCACTCTAAATACTCTTAATTATGTATATGGGGATTCTTTATTTGACCCCCCATGATGACAGGTATAATTTATTATCATATAAATGTTAAGGATTAGATTAGGGTGGCTCCTACTGTCCGATAAACTTTGTCGAAATTTTTTCTTTATATTGCCAAGTAAATAGGTTTTTTTTTATAAATTTTTAAGTTGAATTAAATTGTGGTTAAAACTTATATACAATTTTTGAAAATTTTAAATCGGACCTATCCATTCCACATAGAGTATGAAAAAGTAAGAATGTTGAAAAAAAGTATATCTCTTTTTCCCGAGCGCACAGTGGTATAGGAAAAAAAAAAGAGGGAAATAATTCGGTAACTTCTAAACGGTTAATCCGATTTTAATGAAATTTGGTATGCACAAAGAGGAGTGTTGTCGAATTAGGGAAAACTCAACATCTTTTAGAAAATTTACATAGCACTATTATTTTCATCCATAAGGTTAACTCTTAAATTTGTTACGAAAATCGGGAATATTTGGACCCGCTATTATCAAAAAAACTAAAGTAAGGACGGTAAAAATTTTTAAATCGGAACTCAAATGAAGAAATAGGATCGTTTTAAAAATTTAACATAGCCGAGGTGTCCTAATTTGAGGACCCCCCGCCGTACCCCTGGTTGGCCTATAAGGTCCAAATTCAAAACCTAAACTCGACAACACCTCCTCTTTGTGCATACCAAATTTCATTAAAATCGGATTAACCGTTTAGAAGTTACCGAATTATTTCCCTCTTTTTTTTTCCTATACCACTGTGGAGCGTTAGAAAAGTTTTCGTGGCAAATGCTTTGAAGTTTTTGATAAATGCTCTAAATAATAATTTCTAAGTTATTAACATAAAATCGGAAATTATTAGGGACTTTTTTTAATCCATGAATTTATTTTGAATTTATTTTATTTCAAGAAAAAAACCATCTTTGGAGGCTGAAATTTAGTTTTGGTCATCATTATCTGAAAATACACTGTATATGCTAATAGAAGGTCAGAGAAAAATTAATTTTAGTGCAAAAATGGCGGTTCTGCAGCTAAAAAAAGTAAATCCAAATTGGATTTATTAAATCAAAAAAATAGTTGGATTTAGCTAATTTCAATATGGCAATGCTTTGTATTCATAGAACAAAACCAAAATAATTTTAAAATAAATTAATTTGTTTTATTTTGCTATTCACCAATACACAGTGGGGCAGAATGGAAATTTTTTGGAAATAAATCTGGCATTTCTAAACGGCTGATCCGATCGGGATAAAATTTGGCGTGAGCGTAGCCAAGGAGTATTCGAGTTTAAGTTTTGAAGATGAACCATGCAGATGCCCCAGGGACGGCGCTGTGGCGGCTCAAAGTAGGGTACCTACGACATGTAAAATTTTTAAACTCGTGCCATTTTTTTGTTTTTCACCCAAATACAAAGATTTTTATATTTTGTGAAAGCGCTCGACGAGATCTTGAAAAAACATGCTTGGACATGCTACTTTTCTCTTATAATATCCGAGTTATAGGCATTTAAAAATTTTGTGATACAAAATTTACCATACCTTGGTCCGCCTTTTTTTGAATACCGGGCGTAATTTTGGACCAAATGGACTCAGTTTTTTCTTGTTAGTTAGACAACAAAATTTCCAATAATATACAAAAAATTTCAGATCAATATCGTTTACAGATCCAAAAATATACGTTTTTTAATCTAAAAATTCAAAAAATTTTAGATTTTTGGCGTTTTTTTGCCAAAAATTAATCTTAACTCTTTTATTAATAAAATAAAATTTTTATTAAGAACATATAACAATTTTATAGTTTTCTAAAAGGTATCTTTACGCAGAACGCTTTGGCGTAAAAAACTTGTCCTATTTTTTGAAAATGTTGCCACTGCGTCCTTCCGAATATGACCTATTTTTTTATCAAAACTTCAACTTTGGGCGACATGTTCTAAAATCCCAAAGCTGGGATCAGAAAACTGAAAGCAGTTTTGGAAACCTCAATATGTTTTCTATTTACTCCAAAAGTATTTTCCCAGCCCTGAAAGAAATGTGGACCCTATGGGCAAAAAAGTAAAAATCCCATTTTTGGGATTTTCATTCCTATTTTTGGGAATTGCGGGATGCCCTTTGACCTTTTCAATTTTTTTTTTGCATATTCTTATTTGAAATGACAAATTTAACAAGCGTTGAAAATTTCATTGAGTTTTGTTCATAAATAAAGATTTTGTCATATATTACATATTTGTTTAATTTCTAAAACTATGATTTATATCAAAATTTTAATAGGATCGCAGATAGCTACAACAATTTAGTCCATATTTATCCCTTAATATCATTTTTTAGTTAGATATGGAAATTCTCGACCCTTTACAAAAAATTTCAAGCCAATATCTCAATTACATTCAAAAATATGTTCATTTAAACCTGTGTCCTTTAATTTCATCTTTTTCATATTTTAGTATTAAGTATGACAGAACATACATTTGGTGTTGAATAAAATATTTGGACAATTTTTAAAAATTATTTAGTTAATTATTTTATTATAATATTGTATATAAAATAAAAAAATTATAATTTTATTATGAGCCACGCACAACAACACCTAAATCACCCCACACAAATTACCTTTCCCGCCCACCGAAATATAAAACACAATTTAATACAATATCATCAGTTAGTATAATAGCTTTTTTTATTTGAACTGTTTATCTTAAACATAATACAATTAATTCTTACAACCTACTTATATAGTTAATTCCTAACACTACTTATTTTCTATAAAATAATCTGTCATATCGGTATACATATCCAGAAGGTAATATAAGTCCTTTAAATCTTCCTTGTTTTGAGATGATAGAGTTTCATAACAAATCCATCTTTTTCGCATAGTTGAAAGAACAGGATCAGAAGATAGAAGTAAACTATTAAAAATATCTTCATTCTGTGATTGCCTGGAGCATTTTCTTGAGCTGAATAGTTGAACATGCTTAAAATCTCGATTCCTCGCTTCCTGGGCTTCTTCTGTTAACTCTCCAAGTGGAAGAATATTCGATTCAATTATTATTTGACCATGACACAATACTTTGTGTACTGTTGGTGTTAGTTCCCTCCATGGATACAGAGATACAAGTAATTTAGAAATTTCAGATGTGTATTCCCCAAATCGATTTTCATTAATTTTATGTTTACTATTCAGTGCCATTAAAATAGTTTTAACTCTTCGAAGCAACTCCTTGTCGATTCCAGTTATTTTTGAAGTAATTTCAAAATCACGAAAAAACCTTCTCGACGTATTACCGTCATTTGTACTACCGCAACTTGAAAGTGGTTTGTCGATGTTTAATCCCATCTGAACTTTAAATTCTTCTTGGATTCTGCTTTTTTCCGCAGCTCTCAGTTCTTTCAATTCTTCATTATTTTTTGTTGATTTAGTAGGATAGTTTGTTTTTTTTTTTTCCTGGATCGCCTTGTATGATGGTAATATATTGTGTCCTTTTTCATGCAGAGCTTTCCTTAATATTTGGTACTTATTTCGACTGAGACCCAGTTCCAACATAAGCGCTATTGCTTCCTCTTCAGTAAAATTTGATTGTGATGTTGGAGTTGGTATACTTTCCACAATTCGCTTAAGTCGTTTTGGTGATGCATTAGGAAGAATAGTTGCAATATGTACGGCATCCATAGGTTGGTTTTCCTTTTTCAGCATTTCGTTAAATGTATCAGCAATTTCCTCATTTGAGATTGAAAAAAGTTTTTGTGTGACCCTCTTTTTTTTTGACCTTGAACATAAGTCTTCGTATGACTTGCAAGGCGCTCCTGCTGATGTGTTGTAAGTTGAGATTTCCGTAGTAGTTTCCATCCAACTACAAAATTTTAATCGAAATTTCTTTTGATTTCCATCCACAGACTTACTTTTTACATCAAAAAGTTTTAAAAAGTTTTCAATTTTTGATATGCCTGTTTTGTCTACTTTTCTACTATATGTAGTTTTTATATAATTTGAAATGTCTTTAATTCTTTCTGACCCTTTTGAAGATACACTCCATAAAACGGAACACAACTCTTCGTACTTTAATGTAATCTTCATTGTAGATTTATTAAATATGGTACTTAAAATCTGAGAAGTTTACTTATATACCAATTCTTGTCATTTCCGATACAGGTATTCCAAAGTAAAAAATTACGAAATGTCTACCTATTAACATTTAGGACTATATTACTATAACCTGTAATTCAGTCATTGATATTTCTTATTAGTGAATGAATCGAAATTATCATTACCTGTATATTTTTACCTACATGATCATAAACGAAACAGAACGAAATGATCTGTCGAAAAAATTTAGGTAAAAAATAGTTATAAATTTCTGAAAATTTAAGCATAATAGGACCTTTCAATTATAAGGATAAGCAAACAAATAGAAAATAGGTAAATATAAGATTAAAACATGTTCTGTCATATTTAATACTAAAATATTTAAAAGATGAAATTAAAGGACACAGGTTTAAATGAACATATTTTTGAATGTAATTGAGATATTGGCTTGAAATTTTTTGTAAAGGGTCAAGAATTTCCATATCTAACTAAAAAATGATATTAAGGGATAAATATGGACTAAATTGTTGTAGCTATCTGCGACCCTATTAAAATTTTGATATAAATCATAGTTTTAGAAATTTAACAAATATGTAATATATGACAAAATCTTTATTTATGAACAAAACTCAATGAAATCTTCAACGCTTGTTAAATTTGTCATCTCAAATAAGAAAATGCAAAAACAAAATTGAAAAGGTCAAAGGGCATCCCGCAATTCCCAAAAATAGGAATGAAAATCCCAAAAATGGGATTTTTTACATGTTTGCCCATAGAGTCCACATTTCTTTCAGGGCTGGGAAAATACTTTTGGAGTAAATAAAAAACATATTGAGGTTTCCAAAACTGCTTTCAGTTTTCTGATCCTAGCTTTGGGATTTTAGAACATGTCGCCCAAAGTTGAAGTTTTGATAAAAAATAGGTCATATTCGGAAGGACGCAGTGGCAACATTTTCAAAAAATAGGACAAGTTTTTTACGCCAAAGTGTTTTGCGTAAAGATACCTTTTAGAAAACTATAAAATTGTTATATGTTCTTAATAAAAAATTTATTTTATTAATAAAAGAGTTAAGACACATTTTTGGCAAAAAAACGCCAAAAATCTAAAATTTTTTGAATTTTTAAATTAAAAAACGTATATTTTTGGATCAGTAAATGATATTGATCTGAAATTTTTTGTATATTATTGAAATTTTGTTGTCTAACTAACAAGAAAAAATTGAGTCCATTTGGTCCAAAATTACGCCCGGTATTCAAAAAAAGGCGGACCAAGGTATGGTAAATTTTGTATCACTAAATTTTTTAAATGCCTATAACTCGGATATTATAAGAGATAAGTAGTATGTCCAAGCATGTTTTTTCAAGATCTCGTCGAGCGCTTTCACAAAATATAAAAATCTTTGTATTTGGGTGAAAAACAAAAAAATGGCACGAGTTTAAAAATTTTACATGTCGTAGGTACCCTACTTTGAGCCGCCACAGCGCCGTCCCTGGGGCATCTGCAGGGTTCATCTTCAAAACTTAAACTCGAATACTCCTTGGCTACGCTCACGCCAAATTTTATCCCGATCGGATCAGCCGTTTAGAAATGCCAGATTTATTTCCAAAAAATTTCCATTCTGCCCCACTGTGCAATACAAAATATTTTTTAATTTACAATTTTAATATTAAATTTTTAAATAACTCCATCTGTCGGCCGCTGCTGCCATTATGATTTGAAATTTGTTTAGCCTTGATTGAAACCTTTTGCTTTATCCACCTGGCGTACAGAGGAAGAACTAAAATATGGATTTAATAAATCCAATTGTTTAAAAAATGCTGCTATTAATACATATAAACAAGTTTCATTTTGTTTGGCCCACGACATTTACATCGGTCTAAATTGGGACCGATAACTTTGGATTTCAATTTTGTCGTTGAAAAATGTAGTGGTGATAATTTTTGGACTCTATGACAACGCCAATTAAAATGTCAATGTAGAAGCTATGAATACAGTTGGAAGAAATATGTCAAACTTTGTCGTTTGAAATTTGTTTTTTGGGGGGCCAAATGTGGCTTCATTTTAGTTTATAATTCTAAACTAGTTCTTCAGACTATGAGATGAATCAAATATCAAAAAGAAATCTTGTAGGATAAATATTGCATATTTTAGCTTTTCAATGTTAAAATATAATTAAAACTTTTTTAGAACATATTTTTTTTTTAATTTTAAGAGCATATTTTTGAATACCCTTTTTCTAAGCCAAACTCATTGGGGGAATTTACATAGAAATTTAATAATAAAATTTAGGCTAGAATATTGATACTTAAAGGGGCCACTTGTTTTATATTTAATATCTGTAAGTTAAATTTTTTGAATTTTGTGTAAAAATATAACAGTTTATAGGGTTGTAAACATAAATTATACATATTTTATACCCGTACAACTTATTAATTGTACTGACAAAGTTTCAGCACATTTTTATTAAGTTTTTTTTCACAAAAGTTCATCATCGCTTATTATATTTGAATTGTATTTCCATTAAATTTAGAGTGACCAACTGTTTACAGTACTTAGGAAAATTAAAAATTAATTATTCTTCAAAATAAATATATTTTTCCTTACCGGAACAATAGAAGGAAGCAAAATATGTATCTTTTATAAAACAGCTTACATTAGCCGTAATAAAGGGATATTGTCTTAAATCTGGCTTATTGCTCAATTCCCACCTTTAAGTTCATCCTAAAATTGTTGATGCAATTTTGTTTTAGCCTGATTCTAAAATTTTCATTTAGTAGCTCGTATTTTAACTATAAAACTTCAAATTTAATTTCAATAATTTAAATTCAATAATAGAAATGCAGACTTGTACGGCGATTTAGATTACATTAGTGTGCATATGTAAAATAAATGACACGTGTATTCTTCAAGTCCATAATGGTCAGTCTATGTTAGATACAAGTATTTACTTGTCCAGAGAGTATTTAAGTAGTGCATGTAAAATGTTTCAAAGTTATGAATGTTTAACAGTCATAAAATGTTTTCAAAAAATTCACAAATTTCGTTGAATGGCAAAACATTCATTCCAACAAATCTTTTACCATTAACAAAAAAAACGAAATATTCAACCAAAAACTGTTCTGGCAGTATAAGGAATATGAATACGAAACGAGTAACAAATAACTTACTTAAACTATGTACAATATTTCTTCTTTCCTTTTCGTTTTACTTATTTTTATGCCATGTATGTTTGTTATTTTGTGTAGAATATTGCTTTTGTAATACACATACAAACACATCTTTTGTATTTGGCAAAGTGTTTCTTTTTTTTTTTTTTTTTGTAAAGTAACAACTGTAAATGTAAAGAAAAAAGCGGAAAAAACCTAAAAGTAAGTGCCTTTTAGTGGAGTTTCCCTTCTTTGCAATGACAAATGAATTTCCACTTTACATATGTTTGTAAGTTTTGTTGATTTTATAAAATTTTTGTTTTGGGAATTTTGTATTTTTATGACACTTGATATAATAGTCGAGCTGTAGAAATTTGGGTCATATCGGTAAACGTTAACTCTTACCGCACCGTCTGCAAAGTTTGTAAGTGTATTAACATTTGATTGTTTCCATCCTTGATTTAAAGTATTAAAAAAAATATATTTTTCGACTTTGATTTTGATGAAATTTACAGCACATATTCACATATGAAATTTAATACACACCTCCAATCAAAAATTTCACCTGAATATGTCCCTTTTCACTTTTTTGATGTGAAAAAATTTGCCCTCTTGTGAAATGTTGTATGGAATTTTGTAAACAATGAACAGCTGTTGCGAACAAAATCAACTATTGATTTGTTTCTTTAGATGGAAACGAAAATTTCAAGGGAACAAAAATTTCACTTCTATGGCGATAGCGGTGAATAAATATTCAACATGTTCCAGATATCAGTTTCTATTTTTTTTTTTTTTTGATGAAAACTCCTTTTGATATTGTAATCTAAAAAGTTAAAGGTAAATTTTTGGAGTATAGAAATCACTGTCAAAAAGGTCGTGATTAAAATTGAATGAGGACATTATACGAGTACAAGTATATCCTCTACTATGTTTGTATAAAAAATGACGGTGAAGACTTGTTTAGTTCAGGAGTTATTTACAAAAACGTAATTTAAAGCAAATTTTGTTATGCGATAACATATTAAAACTTAAGCACTGTGCAACAATACACAGATACGATTGAAATTAACTGTAAAATGACAAAATTATTGGGGACAATCAAGCCTTACTAAGAATGTAATGCTTGTCTAGATATAGAATTTTAAAATCAATGGGTAATATATATGTTTTATCCGATTGAGCTCTAAAGCCATTTTTTTAAAACCAAATTAACAATTAAAAATATATTTATTGAAATTAAATGAGAAGTCTATATGCTATTCAAATCCAAAATTTTATTTTAATTTGTCAATTAGTTTTGAAGATGTAAACGACTAAAATTTGGTTCGATTGACTTGAGCTACAACTAGTCTATTGACTAGTCTAGCACCTAGTCTTCAGATTAGTCTATTAACTAATATATGGAATAGCCTATAAACTAGTTTAGAGAATAGTTTGTTGAAAAGTTATTGAATAATATATTAATTATTATGTGCATTATATAAATTTGTCGACTATTTAGCAAACATTAGAAAAATTACATTATACATATGTCGTAGGTAATTGCAAAAAATTATAATTTTGGTCCAATTTGAGTCCAATTTTTTTGGGGACATTTATTTTGATGCAATATATCAGAATCAACAATAAAGTCGATTTTGAATTTTTGGTTAGTTCAATTAACGATTTGTACTATATGTCTGCACTAATATCTCTTATCTGGCAAGATATTAAAAGTAAAGTTTGTAAAACAGCATTATTATTTAGATTGGCTTCTGAAAAAATCATTTATTTTTTAGAGGCTAAAAATGTTTTCCATATACATATTAGTGTTACGAATTATTACAATATTTTAATATACATAAATATTAAACACTTGATTACAGTAAATAGTCAAAATAATGCTTTGAAGCTCAAAATACAAAACCGGAAAAGTGGACTTAGTTTAGAAATTTTCTATTCTCATTCCTCGACTTTCTAAAGAAATAGAAAGCTAATTTTGCATATTTTCTCTGCGGAAGATTGTAACGGCACCATATTTTTGAATTTTAGTCTCAAGCGACTTTTTGGTTAGAGACAAAAACTTTTTTTATATAGATTTTCAATGTATTTATTAATATCATATGCTCTTATGGAAGTCCAGTCGAGTAAGTGAGTACCATTGCTTCTCTGCTCTTATTTAACAACTATAAGCACAACTTCTGACATCCAGTTTCTCCAACTTCAACATGAATAAACAAAAATTATTGTCAGATGTAGAAACAATGGTAAAAACAAAATGTCACAACTTGATGAGCTGTAACTAAGGAAACTTCGATTTGGTGAGGTTTTTAGACAAAAACCACAAGGAGAAATTTATATAAATGATAAAATTACCCTGTAGTTTTAGTTACTACTAATAGTTTCTTAAAATTAAATAAAGAAACTGGGGGGTTACTCCGTATTTCGATTCGAAAGAAAAATCGTTCCAAACACGTACAATTTCGAAAATTTTTGCTTTTGTTGAAGAAAACTTCTCCTTAAATCCTTCTCTGTAAGTTTCTGTTAAAAAAGCGGGATAAGAAAAATCATGTTTCGTTAATAGTACTGTATAATTAGTTAATCCAATTCGTTTTTGGTCCCATGACTCATTAATCATGATTATGTCTGAATCATACGACATGTAAACAGACGTTGCATAAGGAGAATAGTTTTTAATTTGGTCTAGTAATTTTACCAGTCCCTTGTAAAATTAGTCCCACAAAAAACTAGAAGGTATTGTATTTTTACAAATCCACTAAACCACACTGCTCACATGTATGTATATTTGGATGTATGCAAAAAATGCGGTAACATTAACTACAGTTGTTGCCTCTAATTAAAATATGACAAATATGTTGGTTTTGCTAAAAAAAACAAAAAAAAAAAAAAAGAAAGGAAAACAAAACAAAACAAAATAACCATATAATATAATTCATATACTTTTTGTACTATATACTTACTATTGTCATATACTGACATTATACACTACAAAGACACATGTGTTTATAATTTGAATTATTTAAAATGCAATAAGACTTGTTTAATCGTCATTTTTGTTGTTAAATATTTGTGTATGTGTCTGTTAGTTATGTATTATCTATTAAGTAGATTTACCCCTTCTCTTTTCAATGAATTAACTTTTATGTCTTATTTAACACACAAACATTCATATATTAATTATGTTTTATAATCTCTCAAACACGCCCACGATGCGATGTTCTTGCCAAATTATTACAATGTTTGTAATTGTCACGTTTGTTAAGTGTCCACCGTATAAATATTTGAGGTTGCATTAATACTGCTACACTCAATCCTTTGTATGTGTATTTTTATTAGCGCCATTTTCCCGGAAATATAATTCTAGGGGACTAATAAACTCCGTTTTTGTTAGTGTGTGTGTATGAAGTACACTCAAAAATATTTTGAATGTCAATTTGCTCAAAAGCATATGTGAAACAAATGGTGTGAATAACTGTATGATTTGTGGAATGCTTCTAATTTATATGGAATTTTCCTATCACATCACCAAATGGTCAAACACGAAATTATTGCAAATTTTTAAAATTTTTGATTTTTTTTTGTATAAAAAAGTTGGCACCTAAAATTTTAATCCTGGACTTGGTTATTTCATTGAGATAAAATATGTACCCTAACTTGGTATTTTTAAAAACTGGAGATATACCTCCAGTTATTTTCTAAATTGGTTACTGTGGACCATTTAAGGACTGTGTCAGAAAAAACTAAAATTGCCAAAAATATCTCGAACGTTAAACATATAAAAATCTTCAGCCGGAAGTTGTGAAAAGTCTGCCAGTACATAAGTTTTATCATCTATCACACAACAAATGTGTTTTTTATAATACTTTACCTCAAACTTTTCGCTCTTTTATTATTAAGTTATTTGCCGAATTGATCTAGACCTTTCTGAACTCTATACGACTTCAATCCATCATTAGCTTTGGCTATGCGCACAAAAGAATCAGATCATTTAACTTTACGAGCTGCTTTTCTAATGGAAGTCTGCGGCGTTCTTCGAAACAGTCTTATTTTGCCTTATCAATCCCCCGGGTCATGTTAATTTGATGAATCTTCCAAGTCCTCGGCTTATTTCATTGATTCGGTCTACCGATTACGTTTCTAGATGCAGTTGCCGACTCAACAGAGGCCATCCCATCTGCGTGGTTGTAAACGGGAGTGATATTTTTGGATATCGAAAGTTAAGCAACGAGGCAAGAATGGTCAGATATTAGTTAGATTGTTCATGGACTGGCAGAACCATGTAAAAAAAAATTGTCACGGGGCGGTGGTGAATCCTCAAAGAAGCCCACAGGTGTTCACGTAAAGCACTTCGATATCTTTGCTTCATCAATCTGCTAGACCTTTTTTCTTTCCATAATACTGTTTAATGGATTCTGAATACTGTAAAAATAAAGAATAATTAGGTCTTAAGTTCCATATATGATTTTTTTTTTCCTTATAAAAGTTTTAAGGGATTCACATATCCGCAGTTGTTTATTTGGGTTCTAAATGTTTAATTATCGTAGCTTTTAATTTATGTTTCATTCAATTTAATTTGTTTATGTGAAGTAAAACATTTTGAGTGTATGACTGCGACAAATCCATACATATCTTATTATTACTATTTGAAATGTGAACATAAAAATGAAGACATAAAATATGTACTTACTGCTGTATTTAAACATACATACTTACATTAATATGTGGAATAAAAAGTGTTAATAGGATAAAAAAATGAAATCAACTCAGAGACATAAAACTCCTAATGACATGTGAATTTAACAACCGCAACTGCATCAAGGAATGCAATGCAACCAGCCACAACAATGGCTGCTCCGTCAACTCAGTTGTGTAAACTGTTCTTTATTCGTAGTATCGCTCATTTGCAGCAAACAGGGACATAACTCAAAACAAAACTTTGGAATAAAACGTCTTTGAAAGTTTTACGCTATTTTACAATTTTTTTAAATAATTTTTACAAACATTCTCCGTTGGAGATGAGTGCGTATTTTAATTAAGTTTAAGCTAATATTTTATTAATCGAATAAACCTTAAAACGTTAGTTTTTATGTTGACATTCATAACAAAAAGTAATTCTGACATGTCCATCAAAAGATGAAAGAAATCTAATCTAAAAGTTTTTGTGGTATTTATTTCAAAAAGTCGGATTTTGTGTTATGACCCTATTACATTAAATGAGCGACATGTATTGTATTTTACTTTAATATCGTGATGTGAAATGTCCGTAAAATGAAAATGAACCACAAAACTAGAATCCAACACGTAATCTCTTAAATCTTTCAAGTTTCTATGAATCACAAACATCATAAAAACTCACAAAAACACATGGACAAACTCTTGTTGTACTTAGAGTACAATTATAGTTAAAAACACCTATACTTACAGTGTGCATGGAAGGCTTTAACACTTTCCTAAAAATTTTGAAATTGTCGAATAAAGAATTTCAACAAAAACGTATAAAACCCAAATATTTTGCAAAATCTATGGTACCTACTATAAATTTTATTGGATTTCTCTATTATTTTTTGCATAATAATATAATAAAAATTTATTTCCACTATAGAAACATACAAGAATTTTTATTGTCTACACTTTTTTGTCACTCTGTCATATCTGCAATCGCCCAGAGTTATACAAAAATAAATTGTATGTGCATTAGAGTGACCCCGTTTGAAGGGTGCGATATGATATGGAATTTTATTTTAAGGTGTGATTTTGAACTTTTTAAAGGTCATGTTATAGAACTCGTCACATAATATAATATTAACGTTAATACCCAAAAAATTATGTATTATAAATATCTCGAGATTTCAGGCAAATGTATATCAATTTTCATATCCGAAGTCGGTACCACAAAATTACAAAATGTGTATAAATGATTGGAAAGAGAACTCTTACTTTTTTATCGGCAATCAGATGCGAAACTTGTGTTCTTATGAAATATTAATTTTCCTAAATGGGAAAATTGCATTGAAATTCCCTTGAACTTTTCATTCACAATAGTTGATATTGTTTCTAACAGCTGTTTATTGTTTACAAAATTCCATCAAAAAATTTCACAAAATGGGGAATTTTTTCAATTGAATCAAGTTTGCTAAAGAAAAATAGGTATAGGGAATATATTTCATGGGAAATTTTTATTTGCAATATGGGTGATAGTCTGAGGACAATTAGAAAATTTTTCAGATCTTGTATTCAAATTTCTCTGTTAAATCTTAAGTAAATTCCGAAGGAATTTTCGACATTCCTGATTAATGTTACATATTTGGTTCTTGAAATATGTTCGTTTTAGCAGTGATGATAAGCAGTCAATACATTATTCGCCCTTATAGCCAATAAGATGTGTCTTTTGTGAACTTTTCATTTATTGTCCGCAAAATTCCATCAAGAATTTTTTCACGTCAACAAAATTTTTTCACGTCAATACAATTCGTGTTGCAAAGACTGATCAACACTAGTATTATTGGAAAAAATGGTATAAAATATACATTGATTTTAATTAGAAACATGATACATTTCTTGAAGGTCGCCCTAATGTATTGCACTTTTCAAAGTGTGTGTGTATTAGAATATGTAAAATTACGACTAAAAACTTATGACTCATAAAAAAGTACAAACGAAACTTTAACATATACACGCACACGTGTACTTTTAACTGCCCATGCAGGATAAGGTTAGTGTGGCGTAAAAAGTTATTGTTTAATGTTTACAAAGTTTACAAAACAAATATCCCTGTAAGCAGGTGAAGTGTGTGTCGTCTGTCCGATAGGCATTTTTTGAAATTTTACTCTGAACATGGTGTGAAACTTTTGCAATGTTAGCAGATCATTGACATTATTTACACAGATGTGATGCAAATATCAATTAGTACCGTGATTTATGTGTAGTCATGTATTGTCGTATGTTTACAAACATACAATTGGACTTTAAATCAAACTGCTGCAATCAAATAAATATTTACATGGTTTCATAATTGCCACTGTATGAATTAAAATAGTTAACTGTCATTGTTATTATATGTAGTTATGTAAATAATTACATTAAGGTGTTTGTTGTATTTGTTTATTTTTAAAAATGTGTTAATTAAAATTGAAAAACATTAATACATATATCTTTTTATGATCGAAATCAGAAATTAAAGAGATTAAAATGATATACATATAGGGTTGCCAGCCTGGCAGGACTTGGCTGGATTGTCCAGCTTTTTTGATGCTTGTCCAGTTTCAAGCTAAAATTTAATTTGTCCAGCTAAATAGAATTTTTTTTAGCACACTGCAATAATTTTTATGTTATCTTTGTCAAATCATGTTAGCCAACACTGATTGTACATTTGTTATACAACTAAGTTATGATTTCCCTCTTTTATCATCATGTCTCAACACTTGAACAGCTGATGTAATAAATATTAGGTCTGTTCGCGTAGTCGATAATTTGTAACAATTTGCAACAATTGTTACTGGATTCCGTTCGCGTTCGAGCCATAAAAATTACAGTTCGTCGATAGAGCATTTTTTGATTTTACTTGATATTTTTTCCCCAGTAAAAAATATCCAACTTATATTCACAACATATGTTTGTTTTATAAATATGTAAACAAACCAAAGAAATCGAAAATTTGGTAAATTTTAAATTTTTTGAAAGAAATATATAAATTAATAACACACGAATATTAAAAAATTATTTGTAATTAGATTTATTTTAATTTTATTTATCATAAATTAGTTTTTAAAAGAGTTTATTTGTTGTGAAAAATCATAACAAATATTGTCAATCTGGCGTTTTTAAACCAATTTAGTTTGTCTTTCTCTTAGCGATTTTGTGTAAATTTTTATTTTAATAATATGTTTGTATCATAAAGTTTTAAAACAATAATATATTTTTAATGATACTACATATTTTGTTAACTTTAAATATCCATTTATTTATAAGAAAAATCAAAGTTTCAATTATTTGTTTTTTTGAGATTTCAGCAAAAGGGCATTACTAATCTTTGTTTATAAACAAAAACTTGCACATTTTTTAAAAAAATTGGCTCTCTATCATAAAGTTACTGGATATTTCTTACAGGAAAGTACGCGAAAAGACATATTATTGCGAGCGATAGTCAATTTCTTTACGTACAGCTTACGTACTTCAAAAATGGAGCTTTTTCACATCTTTTGCTCTTAAAAACTAAGTTAACGAAGTGATCGGGGAAAACTAAAAATATATTCGTACTATATGGACTATAACAAAACGAAATTGATATATGAGAACCCCTGCATTTTTTTTGGTATATCACTGTGAAATTATTTACACAAAACCAAAATTAACATTTTCTCGGTATTTTTTTATGTCCAGTTTTTTTTTGTTTTGTCCAGTTTTTTAAAACCCGATGTCCAGCTTTTTGCGAATCGGAATCTGGCAACCCTATATACATACAGTGGACGTCCACTAGTACGAATTATATAGTGTCAGGCCCTTTCGTAATACCGAAAAATTCGTATTATAGAACAACACATTTTGTATGTTTAAATTCAAATAATACACATAAAATATTGGATTTTATTTATTTTTGTTTTATTTTTCATGAAAAATTACATAACGGAACAAAATATAATAAATGTGTATTATTTTAAATAAATTTCTTGTACATAAACAGGCATAAAAGGGACATATTTACGTATATGAATTGTTAATTTTGAAAGTATCGTGAGTCCAATGGTTGAAATGAGATATATGTAGAATGTTTTAAATTTTAATGTTTTTAAAAAGATGTGTGCCAAAGACAATTTGCAATTTACATATGTGTTCTAAAATGTATTAAAATGTTCAGATTACATAAAACTTTTATTAGAAACTTGAATGGAATATACCACAATTCTCTAATTTATAATTTTCTCTTAAAAATTAGAATAGTTATCCTTAAACCCATTGTTTGGAATGTGGAGTCACACTACTTTCAAAATTAACAGTTCATACATACATATGTATATAAATATCATTTTACTTATTAAAAATCCATCATTTAACATCGATGTTTATTACATTGTAAAATGATTCTTACGGCTTTTTTCAATAACAGCGCTTTTGAGGCTTCAATATTGTTCTCAGCAGAGTTATTGTCGGGAACTAATAAAATACTTTCCTCATTGGCGTTATCAACCAATTTAATTTCTTCTCTTGGGTCATCAAAATTCCAATAAAATAAATTAATAACACTAAATAATTGTTGATTTGTAAATATACATGCAGTAAATTGTGTGTATAGGATTTTTAAAAATACAAAACACTTGTAATAAATACAAAAAACTTCAAAATTACTGAGCTTAAGGTGAATGATACCGAAATAATAAAATAAAAACATAATAAAAACTTCATTCATACGTAAATAAAACCAAAATTCCCATAAAAATGCGTTATTCGTACTATCGAACAGAAAAATTATGACTTTATTCGTAGACAATGCAACAATTTTGCCATTCGTATTATTGGATATTCGTAATAAAGAGTATACGTACTATTGGACGTCCACTGTATGTAGCTTTGTAGCCAATACGGTTATAAAATTCTAAATACGAACTTATATGTATAAAAAATAAATCAATTGAACAAAATATTTTTTTAATAAAGTTTATTAGAAATAACATTAAAAAATCAGTTAGTTAATTGAATGTATTGTGTTGTAGAAAAGGACGCAAGAAAACATTTTTAAAATATATATTATTTAAATATTAAGTTGAAGTGAATTAATAAATTAAAGTAAAATGTTTAATAAAAAATATATAAATAATAGACCTACAGCGAGCGTCAAAAGAAAGTGTACAGCTATTTTATTTGCATAAAAAGTTGTGTTGCAGTATAATTATTTATAAAACCGTAAATGGTCCAAAATTTTTTTCTATTGCTTTTCTTGTTAATCAAATATATATCCCGAAGTAATGATCAGAGTTTTGACCCACTTTTGTAAAATTTATCCAGTTTTGTTGATTAATTTTTGATATGAAAGTAAGGTTTCTTAAGAGTCTTTCTGGTATGTAGAGTGTTTATTAAAGTGGTCTTTGAATCGAACTCATATCAACTAGATTTCCTGGTGTAACTGTTATATTTTTCGATAATTCCACAACAATTCTCAGGGAATTGGGCTTCGGTCCTTATGATTTTTGCAGTGCTTTAGCGTTAGTTAGTTAGTTAGTTTGAAAGGAGGATGTATATACATCAAATCCGAAGAAATACACCTAGGCCTCTTTCGGGCCTGTTGTGCGCTCCTTAACCAGTGCCTCAGGTGGGAATCGAACCCACCACCTCCGGTCTACCAGTCTAGAACACTAACCACTAACCTACCGGAGGCCATTTTAGTAGTCCTGGTTAACGAATATTCCCAACCCTATGATGTCATACACAATTTTTCAATAGTTTTTAATTGTTCACTGACTATTTCTGACAATTCGTCACATTTCGCGTAAATATTATTTTTTTTATTTAAATTGGATACGATATTTCACGGTACGGGGGGAGTCTATTTATGCAATATTTAAATTTTATATATTTGAACTTATTTTTACCAAAATCCGAATAAAGCTGCAAAATAACATAATTACTCCATTCGGTTGCTTGCCTAAGTACCGTCTTTCGAAGAAATTTAAGCATTTCCCCGATACATTCAAAGAACGAAAGAGCAATGCTTTCATTGTACACTTTTTCATGACGCGTAAAAACAGCATTACTTTTTAGAAAACATTTATAATCTAAGCCTGTGTTTCACTTTGGGTAGCTGTTTGTTCACAGTTATATTCGTATTATATAAGCCTTCTAAACTGCAATAAAACATTTTATTACAAAGACTTTTGTAGAACTAAAATTGGTGTACACTTTCTTTTGACGCTCACAGTACATACATGTATGTATGTATGTATTTGGAACATTTGAGAAATTTGGTCAGAATTTAATATTTTATAAAACCAAATACTATTACAATTTTCTTTTAATTATTTATCATTATCTAAATTCATGAAATTTCCCTTTGATATAAACATGTATGAAATTTATTTAAATAATCCTAAAATGCTATTAATTTCACAATCAATATCATCTTTATAAGATAAAAATATTTTTCAATAAAATACACAAAACATACAAACAATTAATTAATTCAACATTTGTAAATTAAATAATCATATGTATGAATGTAATTCAGCATTATAGGAAATCGAATGCTAAATCGTAAAAAATAAATAAAAATAAATACTTGTGTTGAGAGTTTAGTAAACATACATTCAAATGTCTGTATATATTACCTCATTGAAACAAACTACTTGAGTTGGAAATAATATACATACCTACAAATATATTTTTTTGTAGTCATAAATGTGGGATTCGGAATTAAATTTCTTTATCTGTGTTTTTAATTTTTCTTTAAAACAAAAGGTGCCCAACGCAATCGCCCAAGCCATTAGCATCTGCAGGTTGCCAGACAAACTCTTACGTAGATAAAATATTTTTGTACTTTTTGAAAATTGTATTTAAAATTTCAATTGTTTTTACAATTAGAGTAGATTTTTGTCTTAATATATATATACATATATATTGTATGTACTTATTCTATAAAAATAATGTACATAAATATATGTAAAGCAAGTCATTAGACCAGCCCTTAAAATATAAGATTTAATATTTTTGAGGAAATCAAATTTAAAACAATCGATTTCCATCTCTAATTCCCGTTGTCCGATTAGCTAAAGAACAAAATAAGAGCCATGCCAATTAAATTTTTATTTTTAAGGATAGATCTACTGTACTCGGATAAATTCATTTTGAGTATATGAGTTTTAACGTATTCAAATGTAATTAAATTTTTGGCCAACAAAAGTTTCGTTATTTGATTTCAAAATTATTCTTTTTTTAATGTGTATTGTTTGCAATATTGTTTCTTGTTATACTCATCATTAAAAAGATGGTTTGTATATTGAATTTGTCATTCCTTTCGTAACACTGCGAAATATTGGTCATTGAAGCCCGAACGTATAAATTCTGGGTCCTTATTAGATTCTAAGAGGATGTAACAACGATAGAGTCCGAAGATGAAAGGCTCTGAATCCAAAAGTCACCCCATACAAGTGACTTCCAAATACTGCTTTCATTCCCATAAATATGTTTATCATGGGGCAATGGCAATAAAGTTTCGATCATGTAGCTTTTATACACCTTGAACTTTACTTTAATGCTCACAACTGGATTAAAAATACAACACTGAGATGAAATTATACCTAAACAAGTTTTGTAAAAATCAAAATCACCAAATCTATTAAGGATCAGTGCAATATTGTCAATAAATTTTTTAAAAAAATTTGACAAAATTCGCCAAAAATAATTTGTTTTATAAAATTTAAATTCGGAAGAGCTCCATATACAATTGATATAGTAAGAATCTTTTCCGAAAATTACGGAGGCCCATATTAATATCGGCTTTCTCAAAATTTTGTTGTTGTATTTCTGTGTGTTTTTTTAAAAATGTTGCGCCCAAACCCCGCTTTGACAAGTGCTGATCAGCAACTGATTTGATTTTGTTTTTTTGAGAGCAAACCAACTGATGTTGCTGCTCTATATTAAATTTTAGTAAATTTGTCGTTTAAAAACGAATTCGCACAATTTTTCTCGTTTTATAACCGAGTACTCAAATCTAGTCGAAAATAAATCGAATGTAATTTTATTTTTATTTTTAATTAATATATATGTCATGGGCATTTTTAACTCTTTTTCATTTAATATATATGTTTATTTTTCTGAATTTTACGTTCAAATAAAAATTCGATTTGTAGAACACCATATTCGGTTTTAAAAGTTTCCCGGTTTTGAAAGCGATTTGATTTACAGAACAGACATGTATATAAACTAGGTCGATCGACTCGATTTTTCAACCGGTTTTTTTACCAGTGTCGGTTTTTTCTTAATGTTGATTTTTCGAATATCGAAAAACCCGGTTTTTTCACTTTTTAAAAACCGGTTTCGAATACTTTTATTTAAATGAAATTTTTAAGTAAATAATAATACAGCCCGTCTAAATTTTAAAAATATTCGAGTCGAGGAGCTAGCGTATATTTTTCTACAGCTCCTTTGGTTAAACTTTTTTGATTTTCCTAATTAATTATAAAAATTTATTTGTAAAATTGATAACTGTTTGATAAAATTTTATCAATCTTAAGATTATATTCCAATTACATAATTAATTTACGGCTGAAATTTTATGGAAGTGTTGGAATGCCTATGCAAATTTCCTAAACAGGGCTTTTAAAATAAGCTAGGATTACATAGTACCTTATGTTTAACAGAAGTGTCCCACTTTTTTCCTAATTTTTTATATTAAAGAAATAAAGTAAATCAGACGACTAGATCTAAAGTTATAATCTTTTAAACTGTTAAAAATCATTTCGGGCCATATTTTATTAATCAAATTTAAACATAGACACTAAGTTTTTCAAATTAAAATATATTTTTTTATTTATAATGAAAAACCGGTTAACCGGTTTTTTCTGTATTTGAAAAATATCAACCGTTTTTTTTTAAATGTCAACTATTCGAACTATTCGAAAACAGGTTTTTGGAAAATGTCGAATAATCGATCACCCTAATATAAACCCAATAAATCCGTAAAACCTGGTAGTTTTTTTATAATACTATCGTTATTATAAGAATCTACATGCATAAATAAGGCCGTCTTCCAAAATTCACAAATTTATGACACACGCATTGATGGTAGGTATAGTAGGATGTCAATCGGATAATCCCGATTCCCGAAATTTTGCGGGATTTTCGGGATTTGAAAATACCGAGTTTTTATAATCCCGAATTTTAAGCGTTTATCTATATTTATACATTATAAAGTATAAAATAAGAGTGTTGTAAGAAATAGGATCTTCATGTGTTGTAATGAAGATTCGGTATAGCCGAATATAAAGCTCATACTTGTTTTTTATGTCTGCCTATACACCCGACGACAAAAATACATTATATTTACCGTAATATTAGATTTACGTATGTATGTATATTCAATTATAATGTTCTTTTAATTAAAATTTCACCTAGCGCCCTTACAAAGTCCTTTTCAGAAAATTATTTTAACGTCCCAACTCAGTTACAAACAGTAGCACTACTTTAAATATACATACTCATAACTGGTTGATCAAACATGACTACAATTTCTTTCTTGTTTCCTTTAGAAAATAAGCGACAAATTCACACGTTTTCATTAGGAAACGATTTTAACTGTCTTAAATAAAAATATAAATGCATTTTTGCCGTCGGCTGTATATAAAATTCTTTAGAAATTTCACAAATTGTTCTCATTGAAAAGCTAGTAATAGAATTTTCATATGATGTAATTTAATTTTAAGATGTTGCGACACATTTGGACAGCAGCATTGCAGCATTCATTTGTAGGCATTTATTTACATAGTCGTTTCAGTGTGTGCAAATACATACATACAAATAAACGTACGTTTGTATACATACATACGTATGTATGTATGTGCATATTTACATACAAATTATCTCATTTGCTATACAACACATCCAATAGTCGCCGTTTATTGTTTTAATCTCAATCACATTCCTATTTACAAATATTTACCAAATTTATAATAAAATAATAAGGAGTGTGTCATAAAAATAGTGTACTTTAAATTTAAAATTTTGTGGGCTTAAACCTAGTGAAAAGTCATTCTGTTCAAATACATTAATTAGGTAAATTTATAATAAATAAACATTTACAACAATTCGGCTCAATTTGAACAAAACTGACTTTCAAATATATGATTTTTTATTAAAAATCACAAATAATGGACAAATATCTTTTATTATATTACTACAATTTCTCTAATTGTATATAACATTTTTTATTGACACACTCTTTAATAAACTATAAACTAATATAAAATCTAATTTAAAAATAAAACCATCACGTTGTTTTTTTCTGAACTTTAAAAATTATACTCAAATTATACTAGTTTACAACGAATTTGCTCATGATATAAATCTGGAATTTTTATTTAGACCGTCTAAGTAAAGGAAAAATATGGGAAAAATTCTAGGGACTCAAAATGTTCTAATTATTCATTTAGAAAATCCTAAATTCTGAGTGGATTATGAAATACCCAAAAAAAAACTCATTCTCCAAACTTAAACCTCTTTATCTCAAAATTTTGACATACGAAAAAAAAATGTATAACCAGATAGATAGACCTTTTCAAAAATATATGTTTCATTCTATTGTTAAACCAAATATGTATGTGTAGACTAGTGTTATTAATTCTAGGTAAAGTAATTTTTGTTTTTTTTTAATTTAGTTCGAGGACCCCCTAGAATGCTCGTGTGAATTTCCTGATGAGTGTCGTTTATATCTATGCAGTGTAGCATACATATGTATGTAGAAGAACTTTTAGTATAACAACTTTTTCTAATCAAATAAATACATATAATCAATTTAGCACAAAATATTTATTTATTTACTACTTTTATGTTGGAATTCAAATTCAAACAAATAAAAAAATTAAGATATAAAAAATGAAAATGTGACATAAAATAATGATGATTCTGGTTATTAACGAGAAGAATTGAAATAGTGTTATGTCCGTCTATGATGAATCTTTTATACCCTTTAGCACATGTGAAAGTAGATTTTTATTAAATTTATATTATTCCTTAATACACTCAAATTGAATTTTAAAAGATTCCAATTAAATTTTAGAAAATTCTAAATTCATTAAGATTTAATTTTGAGTTGGAATATTAAATATCTTCAGTCAAAAGAGTGCTCCGCAAAGGGCTAGTACGGGTTAAAAGGTAATCCAGATATTTTTTATAATATCCTCAAAAAATTATTAGAGTAGATGATACATTTAGGTAATCCTAAAACTACACCCCTGCAAACACTATTCGACTGCATGATCTGTTTAATATGGACCATGGACTTGCAAATATCTTTATATGTTTATGTTCAAAACCGATTCAACGTGTTTTCGGATGAATATACATGCATATATTTATGAATATATTTATATGAACTTTTACCAACATTTAGATGTGTTACAAATGGAATGACAATATTAATGTAATCCATTTTTTTGATGGTGGATATAAAAAGGAAAAAAACCTATGTATGTATATTAAAAGTGGTCATAAACACGTGACAGGTTGAGAATTTATCACATGTAAAAATTTAATTTGTTTTCCAAATTAACAACTATCAGTATGTATTTATTTCATTATTTTTGGTACTAATATCTATTATACGCATAATAAAATTAGTTTTTGTTTTTTAAATTCGGTTTTTATTTGATTGTCTGGCCATTGCTGGAGACCAGGTTCCCCCGATCTAGCCACTGAATTTAGTGCATATTTTTTTTAATAAATAAATAAATGAAAGGGTAATTATACCTCCTAGAAATCTGTGCTACAGTTCACGTGAGCGAACTACAACCATTTAATAAATAGATTTATTGAATGCAGCGGGAACATATTGTGTTAGAATTTGGATTGGTATAGTATTAAATGGCTGCAAGTTTCCACATATTATTTATATAAATTAAGTAATACCTATTCGTATATAAGTAATACATATAAGTAGGTATTTAAATATATTTACTTGTTGCTAAAGAACATTTTTGAAATTTGTCGTCAATAAATAAAATTTATTTCTTTTCTGTGATACATGTAGCTTCAATGTACAATGTGAACACATACAGACATATCGTATATACAAACATACATACATATTTATATTCTTACAAATAAAGATACTCGTATATTAGTATTTATGTTACGATGTATGTATATATGAATTTCACGCCTAGAATTCGTTTCATTTTTTCGTTTTCCTTCAAACGTAACAAAAACAATTTGTTGTTTTTTACCTATTTTTAAATCTGAGCAACTGAACCACCACCCAGCAGCATCCATGCTAGACTACCAGCCAAACTGTCGAGCAACAGCAAACATACAACATCAACGACAATCATTATAAATAATATTAACTCACGAATTAACCCATTATGGGGATATGTGTACAAAACGAGTGCATATTGGAGTATAGTGCTTCTGTCATTGCGTGTTATAAACATTGAAATATGTATATCGATCGTATTCATATGTCATAATGCGGGGTCTACGAATAATAATATCAATTGTCGGCATTCTGTCCATTAACGTCACGATAAGAACCGGAAAAAAGAACTTTATCAAAATTTATACATATATGAAAACCGACATAGGTACTACTATGTTTTTAGTTTAAAATGGTTGAAAATTAACGACTTTCTCTATTTTTAACTAGAAAAAATATCGGATTTGTCCGTCAAAGATTAATCAATTTTACTTTAAACAAACCTGGAGCAGTTCAACGTACCAAAATTTCTGAAAACGAAAATAATCCATAATAAATATTATAGACAAATTTGTATACCCTACAACAATGAAAACATTGTCGTATATGATTGGATTATGTATTTATTTATTTAAACTTAATACTACATATTTGTCACAGATAAACTCTTGCCAGTAATCTTTAGTGTGTTGAAAATTAGCCATGATTCTTAAAGTAATGTTCACATCTATATATAATTTTAGTTTTATTTAAAGTAGGTCAAATTGGACTACGTTACATCAGAAGGCAACTATTTTAAGTTTATTTTATGGGATTTAATGTAGAAATTTCAAAAATTGTACCAACCGGTATTTAAAATATATTTCATTAATTCTTCTATTAATATATATTGCAAGTTTGGAAGATTTTCCTTTATTTTATATAACTGAAGATTTTAAATAAAATGAGATGACAAAATACTATTTTCCTCAGTTTTTATAGTTCTAAAACAAACTCAAATTGTAATAAATACAAATTTATTTATAACTAAAATTTTACATATTACCGTCCAGATAAACATTTGGCGAATTTGGCTGAATTGCATATCAATTTCCAAAAACCACTTTTTCAAAATTAATTTTTTTCCGCTTTTATTTAAATAACATCTGTCCATATTATTCATCTCGTACTAAAAATTTAGCAAAAAAAAAAAAATTGCTGACGTTTTTTAGTTTTTCAAAAATTTTTAGTTGACTTTGCTACGATGGTTTTTGTTAAACAAAAAGTAACCATTACGAATTGCTGTTCGCAATCAGCTACAAGTGCGAATAAAATCTCCCAATACATTCACCTGTTTTTTTTTTATTTATTTGGTTGTTTGTGTTTTACTTTATTTTGTCTTGTTTTTTTTACGAAATAAAACATTTTTCCTCCTTGTTTAATATTGAACTTAACCTTAATATAATTATTAAGCATTTTTATATGGTCATAACCTAAATCAGTTTAGAGTAATTAAATTGTAATTACTCGACTAAAAAACAACTTGTTCATATGTATACGTATTACATATTTATTTCTCACAAAAAGTTTATACAATGCATTCCATAGATTTTGTTTTACTAATAGTAATTCAACTATAATATAAACAAAAAACCTTAACATAAGCATTTACTGAATAATATCCACAGGTTATTATTTAAATCACTTACATATATCTACATATAAAATGCAATTACAAATTGTGGTGAAATTTTATTTGCAGATCTGATATTCATAAAGTTGTCAAAGTTTTATTGAAGATTTATTAAGTAATTTTTTGTTAAAAAATTCCTTGTATGAACCTTTAATAACATTATTAATCGTTTGTGAATATAGTTTAGTATAGTGTAGTGAAAAGCGGGAAAATTCTTCGCTAAATTAAACCTTTGCTTGACAAATGGATTAATTGTAATCTATGAACCATGGATTGAAAAATCATGTAAGATTAAAATAAAATACTTTACAAAAAATTAAATTTTATAGGTGTGAAAGTAGCTTTACAAACATTGATTTAATTTTTGTTTATAAAATCAATATAAACTTATGATGTAGTGAAAATGTTGAATATAAACAAATTTTGAATATCAATGGAAACATATATTTATTTGTTTTTTTTTTTTCATGAATATTTTGAAAATATTATTTTCAAAAAGATATTTATCCCTCCGCGTAGATACACACCTGTTTTTATCTTAAAAACTAATAAAATGTGATTTTTGTTATAAACAAAATGCTGCTCGATTCAATGTTAATACACTCGTTGTATTGCGTTTTGATGGTGTGTCTTCTGCTTTGCTCTTTCAAATTATTTTCAAAATCAAAAAGAGTGATCATATTGTATACAAAAGAAGACAATTCACACAGACTTCCATACGTGTAAGATCTGGTTAATTGTAACGTGTTGATGCTGCTCATATTAATCATACTACAGTCAAACTCGTTTAAGACGAACTCTGTACAGTTTTTTAAAGGAAATAGTAAAATGTCATAAAAAGTTTCTTAAAATGTAATTCTTGTAAAAGTAGGAAAATCAAAAATCAGCCCTATTTTTGATATTTACATATGCGAATTTCTTTAATACAATTACTTTACTAAGAATTCGTTTATCTATATATAAAGTTTTTTTTAGATTTTCGTACGAGGTATAATTATAACACCTGTTACCTCGGCATTGTGTATTCCTACCATTTTAAAAAGTTTTTATGGTATACTGACTGGAGACAAGGTAACTGCTAATGTAAATGATTTCATTACCAACTGGCGAAATATTGCGCAGTAGTTTAAGTATTAAAATTAAATGCACTCATAAGTGATCTTGAGAATGTGTCTTAAATTAACATTAGTAAAGATTAACGAAAGTACAAAAATATCATTTACACAATTAATAGTTACTCACACATAAATAACGGCAATGTACTTATGTAGTACATGTTTCTTTCCGTCCCTTACTATTTTTTTCTTGTACTTGTTTTTAAAATGTATTAAAATGCAAGACAAATATATTTGCATGCCTTAAAATTTTATTGTGATATAAATAATACGAATTTTTAGTTTTTTTTTAATGCGATTTTGTTACAATTTGTCTAACAAAATTACATATTAAATTAGAAGAGAAAAGATGCACATAAATACTATTTATAAATAAAGATTACAGCCCAGCGAAAAACTGTGCTGCTAGTAATTCGACAAACATTTTTAGAATTGTTGCTAATTTGTTATAGATTGAGAGTTTAAATCACCTCCAAAAATCGTTGTTGAAATAATGTTATTTATTATCGTAAGACAATCTTTATTAAAAATTACAATAATTTTTACGAAAATTAAAAAAATACTCAACTTTTTAAATTAAAGCACTTATTGTAACTCGATATGCTACAAACTTAAAAAATTGAGGAAATCTATTTTAAAGTTTTAAAAAATTAAAAAATGTGTAAACGTAAGCTTTATATATAAAATATTTTTATTAGAATTTTTTGAAAATATTTATGGTGGGGTTAGCTATGATAATGTAATTAGTAATGCAATTAGCACATAAAATAAATTTTCGATGTTGAGTGGCTTATCGTGTTACTGCAGCAAGCCTTTCAGTTATTTGTAAGCTTCATAAATGTTCCGATACAAAAATTTTTTTTTTTCTTAAATTTTTTAAAATCTCGATTTGTACATCCTTTTAAAATAATAAATACGTGTTATTTTTTTTTTAAATTTTTTATTTTTAAAGCAAAATTTCAGAGCTGATGCAACAGTTACGCCTTTTTTTTTTTTTTTTTTTTTTTTCAAATTTTGTTGCAAAATAATAGCACCATAAACATTTAAAATCCAGGAAAAGTTGAAAAGATCAGTAAAATAAGATGTATTGTTTATTATTATATAAAGGCAAAATTGTCAAGCTGAAAATCAAACAATATAAGTGTCTATTTAGAACTGAACACATTTTTTTTTAAATTTTCATTTTAATACTACATAGTCATAAAAGCAAATACACAATAAATTAAATGACTTGCCAAACTATTCTGTTGGTATTTGAAAACGTCTTTGTTTTGCGATTTGTTTTTTTTTTCTTCTAAATAATTTATTTATTATTATTTCTTGTTTTTTTATTGTAAATACGGAGAAATTTGAAAATGTTTAAATTTTCTTGATTTAAGTTTGTATATGTATGTCTGTACTAAATATTTTTTTGTTAATTTTTTCATAATATTTCTGAATGTGTATTTTAGGTCGACATTTGTGTCTCGGTATCTTTGAGGATAGAAATATAAAAGCGTAAAAAATAAAATAATGTACAACAATACTTTTAAAAATTTTGTATTATTTTATTTTGTGTTTCTTCATATATTTCTGTATGTATATTCATACATACATAGTTTAAATTTAAATTAAAAAATATATACATACATACATATATGTATATCTATTCACGTAAATGCACATTAGGATGGCCTTGGAATATATGGGAACATTTTTCTTTAGAATTTTGTCAAAAACAGAGCGGATTTTTGTATAAAAAATGCTCATGAAATTATGAGACAAATCAGTTAATATTTTTGTGGGAAATTTAGCATTGTTAATAATTCAAAAATATAAGATTTATGTTTTCAGTTAAAAGAAAATATTTTTTTTATATACGTTTTGAAATTTGTAAAAAAAAAAAATAAATACATCTGTATTCATCAACATAATTGAACTTGTGTTCTTAGTTTGATAAATTATAATTGTTTTATGCATTTGAAATAGTCAATTACTATTAGTGTTGACTTAAAATAGTATTTGCATGTGCAATAGCCGAGAAATGTTTAAATTTAATTAAAATTTACATTGGAACCCTAATGCAATTCTTAATTGTTTATCAATTAATTAAATATTTGAATAAAACCCTGTATGACCAAAATGTCCAACTTTGACCACTTCTAAGTCCGGCAGTTCTTGACCGATACATCTGAAATTTGTGTCTGGCCTACTATCCAATAGTACTAACCTTGGTACAAATTTCATCAAAATCGGAAGACATCGTTGCCAAATCAAAATATTTAAGATTTTAATTTAAAATTGGTTTTACGTTATTCTAATAAAGTACGCAATTCTTGAAATTCGAAAAAACTTAAAAAAAACCCACCCTAATATTACTAGTTTGAAAAACAATTTAAAATAGAGAGATTAAAGATGTTCATATTATTCTGCATTTAGTTACGAATATGTATAAATATATTAAATATATATCATGTGCAAGCATTTTTTCTGAATAAATATTATTGTTTTAATGGTTTTTTAAGATTTACAAAATAATTGTAAACATTTCATATTTATTTATCTAAAAGTAAAAATAATCATCCAGGAAAGTCTGTGTCTACTTAAATGTGAATATGTTTTATTCGAGTTGTTAACGATGTTTTTAATTCGAAGAGAAATTTTATTCTTAAAAGAAATTTGTGAACAAAATAATTTTTTGTATATAATTAACTACTTATAAATAAACTAAAAAATGTCTAAAATTAATAATAATCATATAGTTATAATTTCTTAACTTTTCCTAATACATATTTAATTTTATTTTCGAGTAAAGAATTTACTCTAATATCTACAATGAACTTTCAATGTTTCAATAAAAAAATTATCTAAAATTATGTTTTTCCAAAATATTGCTTTCGAACATTTTAAATTAATTTATATGAACACACACTCAATTTGTTTATTTTAATTAAATTAGTTTATAATAAAATTGAAAATTAGTTGTTAGTAAACAAGAAAATTATTTTTGAGAAAAACACATGATCTTAACTAGCGCTTCTCTAATGGGGGTCCGTATTAATATACCAGGGGCACAAAAATTGCTCATTATTTAATATTATTTAATTTTATTTCTTAAAAATGTAAATAGTTTTAAAATATTAAAATGTTTTCCTAAATAATAATATATTGAAAATCTATATGAAGTTAATTTGTTGGTGGTGACTAGGAGAATCATGATTTCCTTAGGTGGTCTAATGTATTCAAGAGTATTGTATTTAGTACGTCAGTCAAAACACAAACACACAATCACACGTAATATTTCTGAATTATTTAGTAGTTGTTATAATGAATTTTATATGAATGTTTGTCTTGAACATATACTATATAGAAAGATTGAAATATTTTTGCATGGATGTGTAAATCGAATTTGTAAACAAGACGTATTGTTAATCAATCTTTAGATTCACAGATTCAATATAGTTAAAACTATTTGCACACACAAGACTATATACATATAGAGTTTATAAATTAAATATAATAATTTTAATAATGTGCCTACAACAAACATCCATATAATGGAATGTTGATTAAATTGAACAAAAATAAAATTTAAACAAACAAAAAGAACCAAAAATATTAGTACAAAAATAAAAAAACAAAATAGAAAAAGAAAACAAAGGGAAACAACAAAAAAGTGATAACAAAGACCAAATAAATTAAATAACATGCAGTATCAGCCTGGTTCATGGTACCTACCATGGGGAATACCAATACAAAAAATGCTAACAATGCCGTATCCTCAACCAGGATCTCCAAATGCAGCAACAATTAGTCCCTATGCAGCGACAAACAATGCAACCCTAACATGCCAAGTCTTGCCGAACCAACATCCCAGCAATGTTAACAACAATACTGCTGCAACAATTCAAGTGCAAACAGCAGCCGCAGCAGCAGCAGGGGTACACAACTATCAACATCCAAGCTTTCATCCGAATGCTGTGGGGACATTTGCATGCAACAATACACCAGCTACTCTACACCACAATACATCGGCAATAGCCCCAGCAGCACAACAAAATACAGCACCTTCCATGCCAACACCAAATCTGCTTAATGGCCACGGACATGGTCTTCCACATCTGCAAGGCTCTCAATTGCAGAATAACCATACGCAACATCCAAATACTTTACTACCATCATCTGCAGCAGCAGCTGCTGCGGCCGCTATGTTCTCACCACTTGCCCTGCGTACATATTTGGCCTCATCTGCTGCAGCTGCTGCCGCAGCACTTAACAATCCTTTGGCTGGAGTGGCCAACCAAACAACACTATCGAGTTGTTCACAAGTGATACCTCAACAAACAACAACAAATCAGGTCAATACGACGACCCCTCAATTAACATGTGTTCCATCTTCTCCATCTCCTCAACATCACCAACATCTCAACAGTCACAGCCATCACCATCATCAACAAACCCTACCGGCAGCAATAAACTTGAATGTTGACGTCGTTGCAATGCGTCATCATGTTAATAATATAAATGCGGCGAACAATCTTTCAATCTCTTTGAAAAAGGTAAGTTAGTTGCTTTGGCGCAATACATAATACATACATATGTACATCTCTAGATTCATATGCATGTATATACTTATAATTTTTGCCAGACATTCAAAATAAAAGATTTCACTGAAATAGGCTTTGATTTATAGACAGTTAAGAAATATGTAAATTGTCTTTATATTTACTTCATGAAATCAGATGAATTTTAATTATTTTGTTTCATTGTATAGTTATTCTTTTTTAAATTTTAAATGTTTTATGCTAATCAGACTAGACATACTTTGATTTGTCTCTATCTTTCACGATGGTCGGACATCTTTAGTAGACTTTAGTAGAATTATCTATTTTTCTTGTCTACACATCTCTAATTATTATTTTCAATCATCTTGGATTGATTTTTCAATAAATTTTCAACATACTATTTAAGTTATTCAATTAATAAATTAATTTTATATTTTATTTTAAATGTATTTTTTATTCTACTTTTTTGTTCACCCCTATAGCCAATCAATATTTCACGTGAAATATGTTCCCTTTTCACTTTTTTCGTTCACTAACTTTTTTGACGTAAAAACACACCCCTGTTGTGAAATTTTTATATGTAATTTCGTGAACAATGAACCGCTGTTGCGAAAAAAGAAATCAACTATTGTGAATGAATTGTTCACTGCAAGTTTACGCTAACAATATTCCCTTCGAGAGGCATGAAAATTTAAAGTCTATTGGTGATAAAATCTTTAATTAAACTTTTCTTCAATGAAATCCAGCTTTAAGAAAAATTATAATGGAGATAAATATATTAATATAAAAAACTTACATATTGTAACCTGAAATGCAAAAGGGCTTAACAACACTTTAAAAAAATTTACTAAATGAAATGAAAGCTATTGTTATAAAAATTATACAAGTATTGTATCCCATCATCGATAAACCAGTTTGAATATAACTTTACCGTCAGACATTATCTATTATGATGCTTTTTAGGACTTTCTGACTTTAGAAAAACAGGTTAACCGATCCAGTGGCCAGTCGAATAATTCAAAAATATGAACATATTCAAATAAGAAAAATCCGGTTAACCGCTTTTCAGTTTTCGAATATTCTAATTGTGATCGTTACACGCTTCATCCAGAAATATTATACAATGCATCACTTCCTAAGTAGCACAACCCTTTTCCAAAAATATAAGTTGTAATAATAAAAACAATTTCATTATGTATAAGAAACAATATTGTTTTATAATCACCAGTTACTTTTAGTAAGAGCTGTCTCTTAGAAGCAACGTGACCTCGTATTTCTTAAATTTTTCAATTAATTTTTGAGTGTTGCAATTATCGATAGATCGAATTTTCTTATTATTAACTTGTGCGTTGCAACACTAACTACTAAGAAAAATAAAATTAAAAGCTAACAAATGAAGCAGGATTTGTGTTTGAATATGTATGTATGTGTATAAGTGCCGAATATCATAAATAAAATATGAAAACTATTGTAAAAATAAAATATTCAATCAAATTGTAATTTGAAATTTGTTTTTTAGTACCGCTCAAACATTCAAACATTTAGTAAGAATACAGCCAAACAATGAATATTATGATATGCATGACTTGTTGTTTATCTATTTGTTTATTTAATATTATTTAATTTTTTCTATATAATTTTGTACCTTTATTGTTGTTTTAATCTTACCTTGACTGAAAAATAAAATATATAAGTGTGTATGTATATAAAATACCTTAATAAGTAATCGTCTGATGAATATACTTGAGAATGTATGTATTTGTTTAAATGTATGGGTTTTGTACTTTTATTTTATAGATATAAATCGTTGTTAGCGCATATTCACTAATTAATGTATAAATTAGTAATTTCTGTACAATATACTTAGTTAGTATCCCAACACTTGTACACATTTGAGTAAAGACAGACAGATATATTATTAGATGGAAAAAATATTTAATAATAAAGTGAAGGCAAAAGAAATCTTGTTGTTAAGCTCTATTCGTTAATTGTTTATTTCACAATCGCATAATTAGGCTTCTTTAATATTTATAAATATGAATAATCGGATTTCTAAAGTTAGAATGGAAATCATAAAAAATTAACTTTCAATATTAGTATTTATATGAATTTAATAGAATTGCAGTAATCACATCAGTGAGTTTTAAGGTTCCATCAAATACCTTAACACAGGCCATTAAAACTTTTGAATAAGTATTTATTTTTATTTTTTGTTTAATAGTGTTAGTTCGTTCAACACCGGCTCTAAAATTATAAAAAGATTTTACTAGATTTTTGTAATTTTCCCATATTATTTCGATTTTTATTCCAAAAATATATTTGTAGCTTAACTTGCTATGGTAATTTTAGTAAAAAATTATTTGAGAATGCAATATATTGTTCGAATATTTGAAATTAAATTCAAATTTATAATAATCTTAAAAATTCGAACTTTCGTGCAAAAAAAAAAAAATAAATAAATGTTTTTAAAAACAATAGTATTAATAAAAATAAAAAATTAGGTTTTTTGATTTCATACAAAATCTTAAAAAAAAATAAAATTTATCTTTTAATAAAAACCTTTAAATAAATCATAACCGAAAATTTCCTTAATATTTGTTAACAAATAAACATTAAAATTTATTTTCCTCAAGAAAATCAATTCAAGCATCAGATCTGACGCAAATTAATTTATAACTAAAACTCTTGAATTTATGGATAAAATTCAAAAATGTGGTTGTTTATAAACTTGGTTTGCGAATTTTTTCTAATGCAGCAATGAATACAATAAACTGAAAATAAAAATTAAAAGCGTCATATTTATAAATAATTTAGCAACAAAATGCAATGCTTTTACAAAGCTTGTTAAAGTTTTATTTCATTGTTTTCAGAAATCAACGTTTTAAAGTATATGTGTGTATATGTATGTTTATATCAAAGATGTATTTTCGTGCACACATCTTTCAATAATGGGTCAAGGTAATGTGATTTTTTTAATGTTCAGTCTATTGTTTTAGTTAACACTATTTTTTTAAGATTCTGACAAAATATTAATTTGAAAAAAGTTTCATGCGAGCGAACCATCAAAGCATAAAATATGTAAAGTATGTATATTAGTGTGGAACCTAAATAGAAAATTGCTGATGTAAACGAAACAATAGAAATTAATGAAATTCAGTCAATATTTTCACCATTGTCCTGGGCGTTTTGGTATTCAAAATCAGCACTACGTAAAAGTTATTAAAAAAAATTACTGTTTGAAGAGAAATGTTAGTTGGATGATCTCCTTAAAGTTTAGAAGAATCTAAATATAAAAAACATAATATGCACCTACATACATATGAGTAATTTCGTGTCAAATGACCCAACTTTTAAAATCGATGTCCTCCGATTTTTTCAAAAAATTAAAAAACAAATTTAACAAAATAAAACAAATTTGGAAACAATAAAGAAATAGCTATATGAACTCCTTTGAACAATTTTTGCTAGGACCAATATGTGAAAAGTTACACTCACTTGAATAAAATCCTGTATGACAAAAATGCCCAACTTTGACCCCCTCTAAGTCCGGTAGTTCTTGACCGATAGAGCTGAAAATTTGTGTCTACTATCCAATAGTACTAACCTTGGTGCAAATTTCATCCAAGTCCATTTTTTTGATTTGGGTCACTTGACATGAAATTGCCCATATATGTATGTATTTTCAATTCGGTATTTTTTATCATCCAATTTGTAGTTCTGATAACGGTAGCCGTAATTTTATATTTATATTTAATATTTATTGAATTCTTTTTTAAAAGCTAATTGTAATAAATAATGTACAAAATTCAGTACTTATGTACGTATTTAAAAAGTAAAAACAACTTGATTAAACTCTAATATATTTGAATTTTTTCATTTTCTCTGAGTTATTACAGCGGAATGACTCCAGTAAATCATAAATTTAACCAACAAATTTTCAATTAACCGGTTGAATTAAAATATAGATAAATTAGTAGTTCAGATTCAAGAATATAATACCATATTTTTAAATATCACATACGCTCCCAATCCAATTGACAAACATTAAAGCAAAACAATAACGTTAATAAAAAACATGGCCAATCTGCTAATCTTAAAATGAATACGTAATGGTCCCATATTTCAATGCAGTACTTTTGTTCTGGTCAAGACTGTTGTATTGTATTGTATTGTATACTCGTAGTCGTATACTTATGTATAAGGTGTAATGTAATTTCTTTTATTTTTTATTCTTTTCCCATTTTTTTATTGATGAAAGTACCTCAATTCAAAGTACTTTTATTACATTAGAAATAGAATTGTTGTTGTTCGTTCGCAAAGTAGATGAGACCTTCTTCTAGTACTACAAACGTCATACATTCATTTCCCAACTGTTCAATATGTATTCAATGTAACCCTTTTAGATATTAATTTATGTAAATGTTCGGTGTCAATGAGAATATATTGTGTAGCAATAATGCACTTAAGTTATAAAAGGAGTAAGCCATTAAACTCTAGTAAATTTTGGAGAGTAATTATGGTTATCACCAAAGATAATCCAAATACATATATATCCAAATAGTAATTTTTAAATCAATTTAAAACAAATGTATATAAACTTATTTACATCATTTATATCTTATTTAAAATATAAGCTGATGGTCCTAGCAGCTTTTGCTCGTATTTCTTTAGCTTTATAATAATTATTATTAAGTTTTAAATAAAAAAAATAACAAATACGTATAACAAAGTGGTCTTGAAGATATACAAGTTAAAATTACTGGTCACATAGCTAGAGTCATTTAAATTTGCTGGGTTGTCTTTAAATAGTATAATAGTATGAGATACTGACATTGTTGATGTTTATGCTGATGCAGCAGACGTATCACGAATAATTTTATACAAACGTATGCATTTAAAGATGGTCGACTTAAAAGCTTACAAAATAAATAACGTTGTTTACCAAGCAAAACTTTTCGGAACAGGATTTGTATAATATTACAACAGGATTTGTATAATATTACAACTCGCAGGGGACAAGCCCTCATGGATTTCTTTAATACTAAAGACTTGATAACATTGAACTTAGGTAATAAAGCTACCTTCGTCAATAGAATCAGAGAAGAAGTATTAGATATATGTTCAGAAGAGCTTATAAACGAAATTCAGGATTGGAGAGTTTCGGACGAGCACTCCTTTTCTGATCATCGGTACATAAGATTCAAAATACTAAGGCCACCACCAAAGCCGATAAAGTTTCGGAATAAGTCTAAAACTAATTGGACAAGGTTCGGGACCTTACTAAAGAACCGTTTAGGTCAGGACACTTTTCAATGTCGAAATAAAGAGGATATAGATGCCAAAGTGGAAACGTTCACAAGTGCCCTGGTTAAATCGTTCGAGGACAGCTGCCCTCTGCGAGAGCGGAGATCTGCCCAGGAAAAACCCTGGGTAACTGGGGAGATCCGGAACCTTGGGAAGACTCTTCGCAAACTATTTAACCGGGAACGGCGTAAAAAGACCGCAGTATACTGGGATGAGTATCGTAATAAACTTGGTGAATATAAGAAAATCGTTCGAAAAGCCAAACGAGACTCCTGGAAACTTTTCTGTGAACAGGTAGATAGCGTAAATGACGTATCGAAGATAAAAAAAATCCTATCCAAAACTCATGTCCAACCGGAATCTATGATCGATGACACGGGCAGGAGGCTTGAGGATATGGAGGAGACAATGAAACTCCTAATGGATTCTCATTTCCCACCCGGTATATCGAATAACATAGATGAACCGATATTGGAGGAAGGGGAGGGTAACACGGAAATAGTTATTACAACTGACATGGTTAAAGGGGCAATCAAGAGCTTTGTTCCCTATAAAGCTGCAGGGCCGGATGGAATTTTCCCGGCACTTTTGCAGATGGAGGCGGGACTGGTTTCCGTACATCTGTCACAGATATTCACTGCATGCTTAAAATTGGCATATACCCCAGTTAAATGGCAGGATGCAAGGGTAATATTTTTACCCAAACCAGGGAAACCTAGCTATGCGACACCTAAGTCCTATCGACCGATAAGTCTTACGTCCTTCCTACTTAAAACCTTGGAACGGATAGTCGATAGCATGGTTAAAAGCAGCATACCATACAAAGACCTTAAATATAAGCAGCATGCTTATGTAAAGGGACGATCGGTGGAAACCGCTTTAAATGAAGTTGTCCACTACATAGGTGAATCTTTCGATAGCAAACTGTATACACTGGCAGTATGCATTGACATCGAAGGCACTTTCAATAACGTGCACACTGATACCCTTATCCAATCCCTAGACCAGTTTTATGTTGACCGGGTGCTCCGTAACTGGATCAACTACATGCTAAGGAACAGATGGATAAGCTGCGAGATGTACGATATAACTATCAGGAAAAAGGTATTTCGCGGTATACCACAGGGTGGCATTTTGTCACCTTTACTCTGTGTTACTACGATTAATAGCCTCCTAAGGACCCTAACCGAGAAAGGACTTAGACCTGTCTGCTATGCAGACGATGTCGTAATACTTTTAAAGGGAAAGGATCCAAATTACTTGTGTAGAAGAGCTGAGGAGGCTCTGAATACGGCCTTGAGCTGGGCTCAACCGAGAGGCCTCAATGTTAACCCGGCGAAGACGGAAATCTGTCTTTTCACAAGAAAGACAAAAATTTCTACATATACTGAACCTTGCTTCTTGGGCAAGAAGATACCGGTGACAGACAAAGTTAAGTACTTAGGTGTAATACTTGACCGGAAATTAAAATGGAGACACCACATAGAGGATAGGATCAACAAGGCACATCGGTGCTGGGCGATATGTAGGAGAACCATAGGCATGAAATGGGGTCTTAGTCCTACTATGACAAATTGGCTTTATAAAAGTGTAATTAGACCAATTCTAGCTTATGCTTCAATAATCTGGTGGACTGCTTTGGACAAAAAGTGTAATATCAAACTACTACAGGGAGTTCAGCGTACATGCTGCTTGGGTATAAGTGGTGCCATGTGTACTACTTCAACCAAGGCTCTGGAAACGTAGCTAGATATTCCACCCATTGAAACATATATAAGATATGAGGCGGCGCTTACAGCCGAACGGCTCTTTACTTTAGGCGAACTGGCCAAAAACGGTTATAGGACACGTCATCAATGTATACTGGACACATTGGAAGGTTATACACACTCATCGGACGTGCCTGATCGCATACCAGACACTGAATATGTCGGAAACTTTGAAACGCTAATCCCAGATAGAATGTCTTGGTCAAGCGGAACATTAGAGCAAATACCAGTAGGAATCCATTGCTACACGGATGGCTCTAAATTAGGGGACAAAGTGGGCCTGGGGTTCTATATTGAAGACCCAGAAACAGAAATATACCACCGTTTACCTAATCATAACACAAGCCTCCAGGCAGAAGTACGAGCAATAACGGAATGTGTAAATTGGATTAGAATAAATATGGCGCCCACAGGGCTTAATATATTTACCGACAGCCAGAAGGCAATTTGTGCGATGTCAGGTGATAGAATTAAATCTAAGACCGTATTGGATTGTAAGAAAGCTTTAACTGAATACTCTCCCAGAGGTAAGGTTCACATCATATGGGTACCAGGCCACTCGGGAGGAGTCGGCAACGAAAGGGCGAATGTAATAGCTTTAAAGGGAAGGGAGCTTGATGTAGTTAACCTGACAAACGCAAAACCATTCGACGCAACAAAATCTGAATTAAAAATATGGATGCGAGAATCCCATAAGGCCTCTTGGAATAATGAAACGGTGGGTAGAACCACAAAGATTCTATGGGGTGACCCTGATGAGAGCAAGACGAGAAATCTTCTCAAAATGAGCAAGTCTGAGGTTAGTGTGATGGTACGTATTCTCAGTGGACACACAGGATTACGAGCACATCTATACAAAATTGGACGTGCGAATTCAGACGAATGTAGAGCATGTGGAGAGGACAGTGAAACTCTGGAGCACTTTCTTTGCCATTGTCAGGCATTCGTCGAAGTTAGATCCAAGTATCTTGGAAGTGATGTTATTCCGGAAATAACATTCTTAACCAACACCGATTGGAAGATTCTTAGGAATTACATCCAGGAAACTGAGTTTCTGAACATGGAAAAATAATACATTCAGTGAACAATTTTTTTTTTCTTGAATTGGAGCGCACAACAGGCCCGATAGTGGCCTAGGTGTATTTCTTCGGATTTGATGTAGTATACATCCTCCTATCAACCTAACCTAGTAAAATTGTGTTGAATTCTTCCTTAACAACTCATTATAATACTATTATACCTACTTATTTCATAAATTTTTTGGAAAGATTTCCTGATGGTTCAATCTAAGAACAATCAGACCTATTGGAGTACTTCACCTCATTTTCAATAATATGTTCAGAGTTAGGTATAACACACCCTGTTTACACAGGGTGTGTGCTAGGATGTAGATATTTAAAATAAAAATACTTAATTTCCTAACTACTTAACATAATTATGTCTGCTAATATGTATATATATTTTATAAACCATTCCAGGATAAAAACATATGTATGGATTCGGGTTATAACAATTTTTGAACATTTAAAATAAGTCCTATGCATTGCACATAAATAGAGTATAAAAAAGTACATAGAAAAAGTATATCGCCTTTTCCCGAACGTTAAAAAAGTTTCCGCGGCAAATGCTTTAAAGTTTTTGAAATTTATTCTCAACAAAATTTTTAATATTTTATTCAAAATCTGAATCTATATAAACAAGTGTCATTGTTTGACCCACGGCATTTACAGTGAAAAAAAGCAAGGATAGGTCCAGCAGTTTATCCCTCTTCTAAATTTAGTAAAAAAAATGTTTACTTTGTACTATCAAAAATTCATGTAAATTTGATTGTCAATGGTTTTAGAAAATCGTTTTGCCGCGGAAAGTTTTTGCACCAAAATGACCCAAGAAAAAGGTTTTCCCTACTGGCTACCACGTAGTAATAGGGCCTAATTTTGGTTATAACCCTAATATACATTTTATAAGAAAACATTTCGAAAAAATAATATCAAATAAATGTTGATTAATAATACAAAATAATTTGAAAAATGTAGCGATTAAATAATAATCGCTGAAGAATTCCGTCTATTTAAATAAAATAATTGTAAATTATGACATTTCAAAACGTGAACATGAATGGTAAATTCAGTAATTTTGTATCGTTCTGGATCGTTTAAAAACAAATGCATATACATTTTCAAAATGATTAGTTTTACCAATTAGTCCAATTTTTAGGAAGATCACTTTTCTTAACTCATACTCCACTGACACTGAAGAAATTGCTGAATATGTATTTAAATATACTTTTGTAGTGGCTCTCGTAATTATAGATCTGGTAGAAGTGGTGGTGGTAAATACATTAAAAAACAGTGCCTCTCTTGTAACTAACACAAAAGCTTTTTAAATTCCATTATCAGTATCTGCAATTTACTTGATCCAACTATAGCATCAATTACTATATTGATTTAGGCCAATTAAAACAAGAACATGTCTCCTCAAATGGTCAACAACAACAAGCGGATGGCAAAAGTACAACAACACAGTAACTGTAATTTTATCTATTTGTACTCGTAAACTAACTACAGTATGTTGTTTTGTTTTATTTTTCTTGATATAGTTTTCTTACTTTCTTTCTATTTAGCCTTTAAATGCAATACATATTGTTTAAATTACTAAATAGACAGGTGCATAACAGGTAAAAGAACGATGATTTTTTACAATAGTTATAAAACAAATCGTTGAATGTGGTTTAATAATATTTTCAATACACTTGTATTAAACTTGTGCAAAGCACGTTGGGGCAGCTAAGTGTATGGAAAAGGTTGGAGGAAATTTCAAAAATAAGAAAAGACAATTTATATCATTGGAAAGTTGACATTTCTCTGTAGGCAACCTTGTCATTAGTTCGTACTATAATACTTTTTTATACCCTCTGAATTGAAGTCGGTGAAATAACCTAAAAAATATTTATTAATTATATAACTAATGAAAATAAATCCAATTGTTTAACTAATAACAATCAAATAATTTATTGTAAATACATGTGTAAAAACATGTAAAAGTAGTTTCGCCCTAACGTGCCATGTGGAAAGTCGAGTAGCTTTTTGTATCTATGTTTGTCTTGGGAACTCATGGCAATACGCACATCTTTGTGATGCACATGCATAGATTGCGATTCTTAGTTGGTTCCCATAGTACGTTTAAATTGAGTTTTATGGGTTAGAAGGAAATTTATTTTTTTACTATTAAAATAACTACTATGTCATACTTTATTGGATTTTAGAAACTCATTTATTCCATTTCTCTGATTATATATAAATAGTAGGAGTTTTTTAATGTTTATTTAACGTTAGATTTTTCAATAGGAAACATAACTTTCTTGGGAAAAGCCTAAACATTTAATTAATTTTTATATAACCCTAATAATTATTACATTTAATATTGACATTATATCCTAAATATAAATTTCCAATAATGAATGAAGGCATTGCACAGTGGTCGAAATGAATGATCTGGCGACATTTAATTCAAATTTTTAAGCATTAAAATCGGTAAATGATTTTTATCTTACGGATTACCGACATTCCTCTGATCAAATTGACGTTTTCAATTTGACTTTAACTTTGTATGAAGTAAATTTAGAGAATTTAATGACAATTTATTCAAGCGCATTTTTCCCAATTTAAAGATAATTTTTTATATTTTTGTTTGAACTTAAAATTTTCTTTAAATAGAAGGGGCATATTTACTGAAAAAAGAAGTTCTGTGGCTAAAGTTAACCAGCTTCAATAGAAATCTACAATAGGAAGTTCCCTACTGAAAAGCATTTAAAAAGCCCTATGTTATTTTTTCGTGGATTGGGCCCATTTTTTACAACAGAAAATAATAATTTAGCATTGTTGTAAATAGTTTGGAATTTAATAACGCCAGATTGCGCATTTCGAGCACTATGCGTTGTTATAATTTAACTCAGGTCTTCGCATTGTTAATTTTTTCATGGCCACTTGAGAAATTGTTACAATCTCGCGTCCATTTTTCAATTACGATTAAGTGTGATAGATACATAATTATGTGATAAAACGTACATACATATGTACATATGTGTAAGTATTGGTACACAATACATATTGGTAAGAGTCGTAATTTCTGTTTTGTTTGTTTGTTTAAATGAATAAACAATTTTTCAATACCACCATATCTCGTAAAGATTTTCATAATTTGCGGATATCCTCTAAGTTTTTTCCCACGGTAAGGTAAAAAAGACATGTTATTTAGCAAAACTTGATTCACATACATACATTCCTACCTACAAAGTTGACAAAATAGCAACGATCTCTAAATAGATTAGTGTGTCCCGTGCAATAGCATGTTGGGAATACCTTTCGAATAATGCGTGTTAATAAATAAAATACGTTAAATTAAAAAATTAAATCTTTCTTATTAGCATATACATATGTATGAAATCTTCAACATTTTTACGGAATTTTTTTTTGGCAAAAATTTGTCATAATTAAGAGAATTTTAACACATTCTGCAGGAAAGAAGTAAAGTCACTTTATCAATTAAAATGTGGGCGAAAAAGAATTAAAATGTTTTTCCTGTAATAAACTTAAAATCATGGAATTTTTGAGATTGAAGAAGAAAAAATTCTTCATTTTTATTGTTTATTTATTATTTTTATTAATTTTTTGACAAATAGTACAAGTAATGTTAATTTAAATACAGGTAAATTAAAGTATATTAAAAACAATCACATTTCTGCCAAAAGTTTAAATTCATGAAAATTTAGCAGTTGCATGTAATATATACAATATGATACTTCTACACAATGAAAGATATTTGAATTTGTAATAAAAATATTTATTATGAAATTGGAATGAGGCCCGTTTTGTATTAAAAAATAATAAATTTTAAAGTTTAAAAAAATCCAATAAGTATATTGGATTAATTCAAAATTTTATGTAATATTAAAATTTTAACTACATTTTAAAAATATGTATTTTGACTTATACCATATTTTCAAAATAAACTGTTCATATGATCGTTTTTAGCTGGGTCAATTGGTAAATGTGCACTATATAGTACATACAAATATGCGTATGTACTTACTATAGTATTCAGTCGGTTAATCGTCGTTGGATTATCTGATTAATTGCTGTCAATCAATTTTTAAATTTTATATATGTAAGTATTTAAAAAATTTATCTGTTTTTTAAATACAAACATTCAAATTTGTGAATGTTGTGCTCTATTACCTATAGATGAAGGAAAAACCAATTGGTTTTTGTAGAATTCTAATAAAAAAGTTTTGGCATCATCAAATTTTGAAATATCATGCTTACTTTCAATATAAAAAACACAAATAAAAAGAACATAACACATAAGTATCAACATACATATTTACACTATTATTGGATTCGTTTCAAAATGTAATTCCTTCCTTTATTGAACTGATGGACCTTCAGTATTATACTAAACAGTACAATATTCTTATAAAACATACTAAAGTGTAAGTTTGTAGAAGAGAACGGATGCGTTTATCATGAAAATTTGTCTATTGGCTTATGGCTCTCAGGGACTAATTTTTATGAAAACAAAACAGATGTTTCCATAAGAATGATTATTATTATTATTTTTTAGTCACCTTTAGGAATAATCGAAATAATTAGTATCATTGCTCTTCTGAAAACTTGTGTTTTCTCAGGTAGTTTTTCCATTTTCCATTTTTCGAAATCTAAATTAATGTTAAAGTTTGTATATAAATGAATAATGTATGATACTACGGCAATTAAGCATTGGCAACAAACATTCTGAGAAATTGATAATATTTTCCATGTTGTAGGGTAAAAAACACTTGTTATGTTTCAGCTAATACTTGGCAACACACTTAAATCAAAATAATAAAAAAATATACGACGTATAACATTTTTATGTATATTTTTTAAATATTTTTAGTAAATTTATTTAAGCATTGTCAACATTCAGGTCTCCTGGTATAAAATCATACAATTCATATGTACGTTCATTAATATGTATAATAATTTTGTATACATATGTATGTATGTATGTATGTATGTATGTATGTATGTATGTATGTATGTATGTATGTATGTATGTATGTATGTATGTATGTATGTATGTATGTATGTATGTATGTATGTATGTATGTATGTATGTATGTATGTATGTATGTATGTATGTATGTATGTATGTATGTAAGTATATTTTAGACCAATATATTTGCTTTGAATGGACCTAATTTTGATGACAATTGGATTATGGAAACACACGCCGGAAACCGATTGTTAAATTTGTATAAACGTGCAAATTTAAAAAATAACTTTTAAATAAAATTTACCTTCAAATAATGTTCAAAACATTCCTATTAATGAATGAAAAATAATCAAGTTGTATGAATATTATCAAAAAGAATCGATTTTCTTTTGCGTCTGAAAATAACTTCGGACAACGGGAACACAGGCTCGTTATCAAATTCTGATTTCTTTGAAAATTACAAATTATATTTTTTCTTTAAACATTTAAAAATTATCTTCTAGTGCAAATTATCTTTCCAACGAGTTAAAAACTTTAAATTTATGATATTTATTAATATTGATACATTACTCACAGACACATTTTAGTGAGTTATGTAACAGTGTATTAATATTCATAGCATAATTTAAGGCATATTTAAAGTATATTGACTAATAAGAAGTGTATGATATGAATGAATCAGTTCTACAATTTTCAATATGATTATATATCAAACCAGTTTAAGGTGGAGGGTATTTATGTTCGGTACAGCCGAATATAGCACCACAACTTGTTGATACGTCAAACTTTATATGCTTGTGTCACAATATTCTGACCGCACTCCTCAATATTTCGAACAAACATTTTTTCATACAATTGGCTGGCAGCTTCTTTAATGTATTTTATAAAAAGTAACAAATTGCTAGGTCTACTATTGAGAAAATTATTATATATTTTTTTTAGTTAGTACATATTAAAAAGAACATTTGAAAACGTGCCAAATATTCTTTTTATGCCAACACTGAAAAAAATGTTTTACATATAAAACTATTTTTCAGTTGATAAAATCAAATTCGATTACTTTTAAGGTCAACTATTAAAAGACACAAAGGAAAAAAACAATATTAACCCTGTTTTAATAATATGGTAGGGTCAAAATATAACCTTGACACCAAAATATGTTTAAAACTTTTAATATTTAAAAGTGTATTATTAAAATTATTTTTCGCAAATTTCTCTTATATGTATTATAGAGACGTAAATACTTATTTTAAAATTATTATCGCAAAAACTCACATTAAAATGTAATGAGTTAAAAAACTGTTTAACAGTTTTCCACTACTTATTCATTACTTTAACACGGCAATGTCATTATAGGCAAATACTTACCATGCTCACTTACAAATAAGTACTTAGATTAGTCATTTCAAATAGGTAGTAAAGAAGTTGTTTTGTTTTAACTTGTTTTAGTTTGTGTCTTTGAGAATTGATTTCTCTGTTTTAATTGTTGAGGCTATTGAAAATAATTTTAAAATAATGTTATACGTTATGAAAGTGATTCCAAAATCCAATAGTCATTGACTATTTTCAGTGTACATGCTTATATAAAAATATAAGAATACATACACATACATATATTTCTTATTTTCTAAGATATATACATATTAAAAAACTACGATCTTATGTTATACCTAAGTATGTATGTATATAATTTGATGTTATATACCTATCTTTACACCATCCTATCAAATTTATTAATACACAAAATGTGTCAACAAATTTTTTGTGTTTTCTAGAAAAAGGGAAAATTTTCATTAAAATTTGTTTGAAGAAAGAAAAACAAACTACGACGGCAAGTGTGGACCAAAATAGTTTAATTTGAAATCACGTGCGTATCTATAAGTTATTCAACAAGTGTTTAATAAATTTAAAAAAAAACTAATAAAAACTTATTTTCACGATCATCAAAATATGAAAGCACGGCGTGGGTTGTTTGCTGTTTGCCAGTCTAGACCAATGACTTTTTTCATATAAATTAATAAAATTATGTTAAATACAAATATTTGATTTTTTAGACATTTCATCAATTAAATAAATACTGATCAATTCATTCATCATGATGATAATATGCATTAATTAAATTGTTTTATGCTGGTCTTGGTTGCAAACAAAAAAAAAAAACAAAAATTCTTCTATCTAAAGCTTTGATAAATTAATATGTAGTACTTAACGCTCGATTAAAAAGTTATTTATCGTGTTATTTAGAATGGATTTTACGTAAAAGTATAAATCAATGTTTGAAAAAAATGACATTAACTACTGATATTAACTTTGTTGCACAGACGCTCCAGACAAATAATACTCAACAAAAATATACACTCATTTTAAAGTAATTTATGAAATACCAAAATTTAAAAAAAATCTTTCGTTATCAAGAATATGTTCTTAGAAATGTTTTATCTAGTGCAATAATTGGCATAATCCAATATGTGAATATATACTTATTTATTTTTATTACAAAATTAATATTTGTTTTTTTGTTCATTTCAGTTGCTGCCACCCAATGATAAGGAAAAGCCAAAAATTCAAAATCCTGAAAAAAGAAAAGCTGAGGATTCGGATCAATTGAAAGATTTGAAAAAGGTACGTTAAACTTTAAAAAAGGTCCGGCAATGCAGGGTAGAAAATTTAAATTGTCATACTTGATCAATGAAAAATTTAAAATAAGTATTTATGTTTAAATATATTCGAAAAATGCACTTTAACATTTCAAAATTGACAGTATAATATAATATATAAAATAATAGTGTAATAATTGTAAATATAAATTTTCAGTACAAGTGTAATAAGATATAAATTTCTTAAGTAGCTATAAATATGGGTACCTATTTAAAAATTAACATTGGATAACAATGTTCCCAAGTTTGTGTTGTCCAAACTAAACAAACATTTAAATCTACATATATACACACTAGAGTGACCGCAAAAAGTCGATGTTGGAATCTTGTTCGTCTTAACCCCACAAATGATTCCCCTATTGAGATAGCCGAAATTTGAGCTCGATTAATAAACGTTAACACGTGCCGCTCGTCGCTCAAAGTTTGAATAAATCAAATTTTTGGCCAAAAAGCTAACATATGAAGCTATAAATCCAGAACGGTAAATAATAGAAATACACTTAGTACCTCAAAACAAAGCTAATACTGTACTTCAAAATTTATATTATATACATAATTCTTGTTACTTTAAGTCAAACAGAGTTACAACAGATTTTCTCTCCAAAAAACGTGACCTGGTCTCGGTAGGAGCATACTTCGTATATTTTGATATTATGTGATAAATGTAAATATTAAATAAATATTATACATATTATTGTTAAAGAATCAAATCCATGTACATAAGGATTTAGTATTTCGAAAAGGTGTAAAACACAAAACTTGGTTCAGAAATGTAAAAGTTATTAAAAATTCCCCAGGCCGTTAACATGTCTCAGAGCAGTTGATTAGGAAATGTGGAAAAAAATTTAACTTATTTTGGAAAATATGTACTCTAATAAAACTATTTTATTACATAAAATATATCTATATTTACTCGAATATAAATTTTTAATTTCGAGTAAATATATAAATATATGTTTATATTCGTAGACATGTTCTCAGCTATGATCAAAAAAAAATTATTTTTTACACGGCAGTTTCAAAACTCCATTTCATTTTTTTAAATCTTTGTTAAACAATTTTTGAAATATCACCGGGGGATTTCTTGTCAATAGATTAGGGAATAAAACAGAGAAAAAATAGGCCAATACGTCTTATAGTTAAGCTGTACCTGCGATTTGAACTCTGCAAATTTCGCGAAAAACTTATTTTTTTTGTAATATTTTACAAAATATGTCCTAATTCTTTACTGTTATACATTTTAAACAAAATATTTACAGAGTATTATTTCTTAGATAATATAAAATATGTCCCTGAAGTTATATATAAATCGGGAAATCCTAAGGCGTAAACTTTAGAGGTAAAATTTTGCAATATTTGGAAATTCCCATTGAAACATATCGAAATATTATTTATTTGTTGGCCATTTTTACTAAAATTACAAGAATTTATAGCATATGGCCCGATATTTAAAATAACAACAAAAAAATTAAAATTAACCCTTTAAAGCACTTGGGTCCAATATATTCCCAAAGTTCTATAAATCAATTTTAATCATTTTATTTTTTTGTTGTTATTTTAAATATCGGACCATATATTATAAATTCCTATAATTTTATAAAATATATCAAACAAAGACACGTTCTGAGAAACGTTAGTGGTCTGGGAAATTTTTAATAACTTTTACATTTTTGAACCAAGTTTTGTGTTTTACATCCTTTTGAAATATTAAATCCATGTACATTATGATTCTTTAACAATAATATGTAAAATATTTACCTAATAGCAACTTTTATCACATATTATCAAAATATACGAAGTATGCTCCTACCGCGACCAGGTAGGTCACTTTTTTTGAGACAAAATCAGTTTTAACACTGTTTGACTTAAAGTAACAAGAATTATGTATATAATATAAATTATGAAGTATAATATTAGCTTAGTTTTGAGGTACTAAGTGTGTTTCTATTATTTACCGTTCTGAAGTTATAGCTTCATATGTTAGCTTTTTGGCCAAAAATTTGGACTTATTCAATATGAGCGACGAGCGGCACGTGTTAACGTTTATTAATCGAGCTGAAATTTCCGCTATCTCAATATCTGGAAAGGGGAATCATTTTGTGGGGTTAAGACGAACAAGATTCCGATATTTCTTCTCCCCATATAAGATC